>NC_053450.1:104795098-104968108 GCF_015227805.2 Hirundo rustica
CTTCCCCCTTTTTTTATTAACACTGAATCATAGAAGACAAGACAATCCCTTGGCTTAAATTACATTGGCAGGGATGCAGCCAAGAATTAGGATCAAAAATTGATGATGTGCATAGCTAAAGGTCACAGCTATGAATACAAACAAAACTGTCATATTCTGCTGTATCACTGATACTACAAGCATATTGACCACAGTAATGAGAGATTTCACACTCTACTAATCTAGATACAATCCAGGAAAAGGTTCAGATTTAAAAATATTACTCTTTTGTTCCCATCATAGAGTTAATGGAAGGAATATGACAAATTACTGTAGTTAAAATTGACAGCACTGGTCTTGCCCAGTGGAATCCAGATGTTGACACTTGACAGATTAATAGCAAGAATGTTCAATGTATTTTTTTTTTCTCATTTCTGTCTAGATAATTGATTTTTTTTTTTTTCTGAATGAAAGATGAGACTCACATGAGTTTACAGCAATCAGACAGAAGTGTGACACCTATCATTTTTTGTTTTACTTGAGGAATCCTAAAAGATTAGTTTAGTATCTTTATTTTACATCAGAATTCATACATTTTTCTGCCTCTTCCATAAATGCATCTAGAAAATAAAGCAATTTTGACATGATCTAATGGAAGCTTTCAAAATTTGTAGCAGAGCAGAAAGATTATCAAAAAGAAATTTCTCCTATGCTGGAGGCTTCAAAAGTGAAGGGAATAATTTTGCAGTTAAGACATGACAAGTGATGGAAATAAGAAATGACAATTCAATTCATGGTACCTTCAGATTTATTTAGAATAAAAGACCAAAAAGAGTGATGAAGTTTATTTATTTTGATATGTGAGTTATGAAGAAGCTCTTTGCATAACTTCATTTTCTGTAATTTCTGTTTTATTAACGTAACTTACCAACCTCGATTTCTGTTCATAGCATGATCAAAGTATTGTTTTGGATTTGTAATATATCCTTTAATATGGAAGCTGAATTGGTAAAGTACCTTTTTCCATTCTAGGCAGCCAGTATAAAGTCTGTTATTAAATACAGGGCTTTTAAGTACGGCTTCTAAATTTGTACATTTTAAAACCAAGTATTGTTGATAGAAAGCACAGGATGACATAATTCACTTCTCCCATTGGTCTGACAGAACCTGTGACTGTTGAGAGTTGATCTAAACCCCATCTACTTACTTACTCTGTCTCCTGAGTGAAAAAACTAAAAGGCTGGATTGGATGAACTTTCCTGGGATGTACTGAGGCATTTTTTTTTGCTAACATTTATGCTATGTAGTGTTTTATAATGTGTTTTTTATGCTATGTGTTAATGTTTGACTGGTATATGTTAAATTGGAAGCTTCGTAAATAGGACATAAAATATCTACGAAAAGAGAAAACTGTTCTAATCATAGAGATAAGCAATATTTTCCATTTTCTTATGCTAATATTGCAGTTCTGTAATTCTGTTCTTGCTGGTTCATGGCTTTGTTTGAATGAGAACTATCACAAAGAGTATATGATAGCAAGTATCATTCAGCACCATCAGAGGGGTCATGGGACTTAATTCTACCACTTCTTCTGATATCATTGACATTCTAAGATTTCATCTTGTTTTTCTTCCCATTTCAAGGAACAGCCAGGGATACATTCACGGAGCATACATTTGCAAAGTAGCATGGGATAAAGGTGCTGTCTAAGAGAGATCAAACACTGAATGAGAGTCCTTCATCTACATTAAATACTTTATTATTGCCCTAGTAGTGAATGTTTGGCTTTATCAATTGCTGTGGCAATTGTGATACAATATAACTCAGCTCAGTTGTTTTTAAAAACAGAAGGTAAAAACAAATCAGAGTTTAGCATTTAAGACTAAGACTAGCTCCAAATCTTTCAATATTCATTTAATATTATCCACTGTTTATGTTTTTAGAGTGTTCAGAGATATGTTGCACTCTTTCTAGTGAAGGACTTGTACATTTCCTGAATGGTTAACCACTAAAATCTCCAATTCTGAAAAGTTTTTTGAACCAAAATGACCATGTACAAAGGTGACAGTATTTGCATGGTCAGAGAACAGAGTTCTGCAGACATCCATGTGTATATGCTAGTCTGCATAAATACAGCTATAAGTATCTACATAGTATAATGAATGGTGGTGGTGGTGGTGTGTTTGTTTTTATTTTGGGGGGGTTGTTTATTTGTTTGCTTGTTTTGTTTGTTTATTTGTTTTGGTTATGCTGGATTACATCTCATATGGATTTTTGCAGATATCTACTATTTATTATGACCAGAAGCACTTAACCCCAGCTTGGGTGGATCATTCAGATAGTTGTTTGGCAAAAAGTCCATATTAAAGACCTATATTCATTGGTCAACTGCAACAGGACAACATGTCATTTCTGTATCTTGTCAGAAATATATTCCTTTGCTGATGATAAAAGAACTACATAATGATCAAACAAGTCTGGAGTCTGGAATAGAAACAAAATTCATTTTTTAAGCGGAAATGGGACAAACTGAAAAAAGGGAGACAGTATTCTACTATTCTCTTGCTCAGCGACATTTCTTCTCTAAAACAAAGTGTAAGGATTTCCAGTGATAAAGGAAAGAAGATGATTCAAAACCTTCAAATTATCAGCCCTTCTCTTTTCCTGGTGTCTGATTCATGCTTGGTACCTTCCCATCCCACTTGATCCTGCTGCTCCCCAAACAGTGGTTACAACTCCTCTGGTTCTGTCTGCTCTTAGAACTACAGGCATTGGGAGGTGCAATTTATTTTTCACAGCTGCAGGTGTTTTAGGCATCGGACTTTACCACCATTGCCAACTTTATCCAGTGCTTTGATTTAAAAAAAGGCCAGGTAGCTTTCATGCCCTAAGGATAGATGGAAGTTCAGGATTAAAATACCAAATTATTCAGTCTTTGATTGTCAATGTTTATTGAGAAAAACTAGTATTTTGATCTATATTTTATTATAATTACAGATAATAATTGAAATTTTAACAAAAACTAAACCTGTGAATGTGTTTTTTGTACTAAAGCTCTCCTAAAAACCAGCTTCCACTCTGATTGCCACAGAATGAATCAATAGATTCCAAGATGACTGATTTTTTTTCAGTACTATTCCTTGTTCATCAAATGCCACTCCTTTTCAAATATACCACTATTGTAACAAGTTACTTGGTACAATTAATCAGTTATCACTGAGCTGCTTTTAGTTACTCATTTGGCAATATTAACTGCTCCTTTTTCTTAACTGGTTTCTTTTAATGTTATTTAAGGACCAAGAACCATCAATTTGCTTGTTACAACCATTTTCCCAGATATCATTTGTTCAAGGATTTGGGCCTTCTTTTTTCTCATAATTTTTGCTCTTCATTGATGTCTTTCTCTGAATTTCAGTTCTACTGAGCAAGAAATTTTGATAATGTATTTTAAGGTCATATAACCAAACATTTATTTAATTACATTTATTTAATGTAAATTAAATATCTAAATAGGATATATTAAAAATATAGAATTTTAACAAATAAACTATAAATCTGAATACTTTGGATATATAAACTATGAAGAAAAAAAAACACTTGACCTTAGAGGGTGAAATTTCCTAATTAGATAATATTTAAAAGTACCAGATTGTCAAATGGAATAGAACCTCATAATTGTCAGAACACAACAGACCATATAATAAATCATGTAAAAAGCATCCTTATTTCTTCACCTGCCCTTGGCTACAGTAACTCAACAGTGGGAAGTAGATGAGAGCAACCAGAGGCAAATGGTCAGAAAGCTTGAAAATGGCATTAAGAGAAACGAAATTTGAATGTGATGAAAGTAAAATATAGATGCCCAGTGGAAACTTTTAAGAGCTCAGATTAACAGCTCTTCAAGTACAACCAGGCATCAGCATATTGAAAATAATTATGAGTTAGGTCACTTTTGTTTGGAAAGGAAGGCTGATTGAAAAGAGTTGTCTCCTCCATCTGCTCAGTTTTGACAAAAAGTAACAGAGTCATACTGAAGAGCTTTGAAGAGGTGAGTGCAAGCCGATTTCCTGCTCCAGAGTCTATACCAGTGCATTGGAGAGGCTGTTCGCTCCATTCTGGCATCCGGAGAGTAAAGAAGTGCTTCCTCCTACAGAACATACCCTCCTATGCATAAATGATCTAGTGACCTGAGTCACATCTTTTAATCTAGTGCTCCCCCATGGCTAGAACCTGTATGTTCTTCTTTCTACACAGGACTGAATTAGTCTCTAATCACATACTGCAGCCCTGGAAGTTGCAGCTCCATTTTTTTCTTGCTTACTTATTGTAGATTGCAATTGATGATCTGTAAGAATTACTCCCATATTGAAATTAAATCACTGGAACTGGTCTCTTACTTTTGAAAGAGAAAAGCATAATACTAAGATCCACACACCTGAGGCTAAAATATTTCACGGAATACTTCTGCTCTTGGATTTCAAACACAATAGATCAAATTTATGTCCTGCATAAATCAATTCTGAGAGAGGAATTAGTAATAGTAGGGTAAATACAGCAGTGATTCCCTATTGGCACTTCCAGCTCTGATGGTGAGACTTTCCTACGTTTTCCTCTGTTCTTTCATAAAATGCATACCAGAAGTACTACATAGTTTGTCCAGTGAAGACATTGAAACTACTGAAGGGACTTGGGAATATATTTCATTTTCAAGCAAAAGTTTAACTTCTGTCTTTCTATATTCATCAGTTTTCCAGTCTGTGGGTAGTGTTCGGCAAAGTCTTGCCAGCACAAAATTTAAGTGGAGAAATCCCTGAGTGCAGAGGTTTCTATTTTGTGAAAGAGTACTTTAAAAATTCACCTATGCATCACTTTACATTTATTATAGCATCATTTATGTTTATCATCACACCCCATCCCCTGACATTTTGCTGACAATTTGGCACCTCTGTATAGGAATATACAAAGTTTTCCAGAACTTGATGAATCATATTTCTTAACACATATAGTTCTGTGTAGCTGCTGGCCACTGACCATAAGCATATTCTATATAATAATTATGTATCAATCCTCACATAAAAATAATAGCTCTAAATTGCAGAGTCAGGCACTGAAATATTTGCAAAAGCTAGATTTAATGTTACTAGTGAAGTGTAATTCACATGCTAGTGAGGATCCATTATGGTACAGCATTTAATTATATGATCTCATTCTATTTTTCCACAGGACTTCTTCATTTGAGATACAGAATGTAAGTCACTTACTTAGTCAGCAGCAATTCAATATTTTGCTTTATTCCATTTGTTTTATGATCCCATAGTTTATTTACTGCACACTATTCAAACTGTGCTTGGAAAACAGAATACTTAATTTCTTCTTAGACTTTTTCATAGAGCTCATCTTTGTAATATATTAATGCTTCACTAACACTCATAAATGAATTTGTACAGCATCCCTTTGTGATAAAGTGAGAAATAAAAACATGTAGAAACTGAGGTTAAAAAAATGTCTTTATGTATTATCTCTATCATCTATTAGTAATCACTATTATCTATTAAAATTGCAAATCAATGTAAAATAACTCTCTTTTTCTGATTGCCTAACCTTATGTTGTACTTTACATGTTCAAAAATAATTCTAACTTCATGCTGTGTATGCTCAGTTCTTCTGCAAATAAGATGTAGGAATCACAAGCCAAATTCCCAGAAAATAGATTGTATTCTTAGTGACCACCTGAGTACAGTAACTAGCTATCTACTAACTGCTAGTCACATTGGATTTCTCTGACATGTGCAGGGATAGGATCTTATTTCTGAAGCATTTTACCGATCCAAAGATCTTCTGTCAATCATGCTCCTTTATTCCATACATTTCTGGTTCAACAACAGACAAGTGTAGGTCTCATGAAAAACTGCTGGATTTTACCTAACTCTGTTCAAATATATTCAATTAATACACCAATTTTTTTTCCTAGTAAAAGTAGCTTCTAATGCCATGCTTGTAGAATATAGCATAAAATGGACATTTAAGCCATTAATTAAGGTTGCAGGTGACAGACTATAACTTTCTCAAGGGGAGCAGGAGAGTGGGAGGTGTTGATCTCCTCTCTCTGGTGACCAGCGATATGTCAAGGAGAGATGGAAGCTTCATCAGGAGAAGTTCAGTTTGGCCATAAGGAAAAGGTTTTTCATTGAGAAGGTCACTGGTCACTTGGAACAGCTTCTCAGGGAAGTGGTCATGGCACCAAGCTTGTCAGAATTCGAGGAGCATCTGGATGATGCTCTTACTCATAGGGCTTAATGTTAGATAGTCCCGTGAGGAACAGGGACTTGAACTGACTGATGGTTATGGGTCCATTCCAGCTTAAGGTTTCTTCTACCTGACATTCCAGGTCTGACTTGCCCTTCAGGTGCTTCTGTACGTCCAAAGAGTCTGACTGTAAAGCTAGTCAGATCTTCAGAACTCACTTTACAGTAGCATTGAAAGACCATAGTAAGCTTAGGATTTCAGCTTAGGTCCTCAATAACCTAAATTATGATTTGAAACCCTAGACAATACCTTAAGTTAAAATCAGATTGGCATTACACCATTTCCTTTTCATTGTAGTTAAACTCTTCTGCTTTCTTTGCTTAACAGCTTTCACTTTTTCCATCCTTGTGTCTGGCCCCTACTTTTCTGTCAGCTCTGAATCTCATTCTTCTGTCCATCCTTTCCTTCAGCTTCTTGTCTGGTCACAAATTCCCCTAAGCCACTTGATCGTTTGTTGCTTTCCATTGTTTTTCCAGTAGAGATATCTGGACTCTCTGGTTCCCTGTATCTCGCATCTCTTCTCAATTACTTTTTTCACTTCATTCTTCTTACTATCATCACCTTCATTGAACTTTTAAAGTGTTCTCTGCCATGGTACAGCGCGAGCTAAAAAAGACGGATTTGCTGTTCTTAGTGGTAATACCTGCATGAAGACCCCTACCAGGGCACAGCAAATAGTTCTTAACACTGCAGGGAAAATTCTTGCCATTCATGTCTACGGAGTGTTCAATATTGGAAAAGTGTTGAAGAATACAGCTGTAGACACCCAGCTGGTTTCTCCACAGAATGTGTGAACTATTTTTTCAAAAGCTTATATTTTGAACCAGTACTGACCTATCAGCTTTCATTTCTCTTCTCTGAGACACGGAAAAAACAGAACTTAACAAAGAAAGGATTGCCGTAATTTTGCCATGTGAGTGAAGGAGGTTATGTTTCAAAGGATTTATATAAAAAATAGTATGCAGAGTGAAGATAGCAGAGTTTTTCAGTGAGGTTATAAAAGGATAGATGATGTATAGGCCAAGTCATTTTTGGAAAAACAAAAATCTGCAAATGCTTGAATATAATTTAAAAACATCTGCAGTAGTCCTTGCAGTAAAGCAAAAAGTAGTGACTTCGTATGACTGTTTCATCATTAATTCAAAGCAGAGGATATGAAATGTGACTAATTTCAATCCTGTTTAGAGATGTCTCCATCAACAGTGACTTGCTTCAAGTCCTCACCTAATTAACAGCAATAAACAGCCTTGCTCTTAATGTTTCTGTGACAGTTAAACACACAGGACAGAGAATCAGTCTCCTGGAGTTAATGAGGCTCATTTGCATTCCTTCCAAGGATCATTTGCCAATACAAATAAACTAGGTAGCAGGCTCCAATAGTGGTGAGCAGTGTCCAAGAGGAGGTAATATGTTAATCTCATCCTTGAAAAGTCTAAGCTAAATTGCTTATTTCTTTATAATTGCATTATGCCTTCTTACAGCTACAGAAAAATTATGACTCCTTAATTATTAAGAAAGCCAGCAATATATACCCACCTTAAAATGCAATATTTCACTCACAAGTGGTAAAGAACTGGGGTTTGTAACCCTGTAGTTCATCCAATTAGCATTTGGGGGAGAGGTTTTGGTTCTGCTATGTTGTATGGATGAGGAAAAATGTCCTTCCATACTGCGACAGTTTGGGAAGGAAGTGATTTTTTTCAAGAAGGTTATAGCAAAACCAATCAGTGACTAGGCATGAAAATTGACAGCTAATACAGCCATTAGAAATGTGATACACCTCTGTGAACACACAGGGTTGAAAACTGGAGAAACTGTGGGAAGAGTCCCTTTTCCTTCGGGTCTCAGAAGATGTAAGAAGGCAGCCCGGCTCCCTTCATGCGGGTTCCGGGACAGCCAGGCCTGGCCGGGCCCTGGCAGCAGCCAGCCGGGGAAAGGGGAGGATGCAGCTGCAAACATCCATCTGACTAAGGCTGATGGAGAGGGCCCCTGAGCTCCCTGGAGCGGCTCTGAACCTGGGCTGGGCCGGGCCCACCCCACAAGACTGAGGGGTGTGGGGTGGGGGTGGAATCCCAGCCATGAAAGAGATTCCGGCTGCTGTTCCTGAGTCCCCTCACCCCTGCGGCTTTGAAATCCAACAGCTGTGCAGTCAGAGCGGCTGCCACTGGGCAGAGAGCACATGACAATCTGCAGGCCCGGGCAAGATGTTAACTCTTTCCTTGACAGATGAAACTTCCAAAGCACTAATCCTCCTCCTCAGTAAGAGGCAAAGGACAGAGTGAAACTTGGAAAAACCCAGCATGAGACTGAAGTCAGTGAAGAGAGAGTAAAAGAGATTGAGGAGTTGCTTAGTTTGGGCTGGACTTCTCTTGTGAGGCCATGGAGAATGAACTAAACTTTCCCTGTAACTTGTAGAATACTTTTTAAGGGGATGCAATGTTCTAGTCATAACCATAGACTGACATAGCTGTGATTCAATGGAGAATTTTGAACAGAGGAAGACAGAGATAAAGACACACACCTCTGCCCCAGGAAAGAAGAGAAAAGAAGACCTCTGTTTCTTGAGATAAAGATGATTTTGGAGATAGATGAAGAGAACCTTCATTTTATACTAGAATAGTCATCCTTAAGCCGTACCCTTAAAAAAAGCTGATATGGTCCATGAGCTCAGCTAGCAGGAAAGTTGCCAAATGGGAGGGACTTCACATTTTGCAGAGTTTTCTGGGTGGCTGCAGATTTGTGATACGGGAGCCACCACAGAACTGTTTCTTGTGGTGATGTCTCCATGGGATTTCTAAGAGACACTCCTTTCCCTAAGAACTGATGAAACACTATTTTAAAGTGGTGAACCTGACTAAAAATCACACGTTTTGTCTCTTTATGTTGCCAGTGGGAAAGTAAACAGTTGTGGGGGGAGGAGAATAGTTTTGAAGGTTTCATTTTGATTCTCATTCTCTTCTTTCAGTGTGTGTAATGAACCTATCTTTATACCTTTTAAGTTTGAACCTGCTATGCTTTTTCTCCTAATCCTGTCTCACAGCAGGAAAACAGAGTAGATGATTTCAAGAAACACTCAAATCACAACGTATACCTAATTTTATTTAGTTATTTAAGTGGATTTAAATGCATTATGCAGTCATAAATTATATGCTAGTAGACTTTCATAAAGTTAGGTAGAGCAATTTATAATATATTTTATTTTAATGAAAGGAATACAAAGATCTAGATTGGCCTGTCTAGGTGACAGTAACTGAAACCTAGAATATGATCTGCTCTATTTTCATAGATTAATCTTCATCTTCACATCTATAATTTACATTTTGGTATTGGCCAGCTCAGACAGTTTGATTGGAAGGGAAGCAGAAGAAAGGATCAGGAGAACGGACTTTTAAATTTTTTCAGTTCTGAGCATAAAGGCTCTTTACAAAATAAACTTTATGACGTGAGAAGGTCAGAAAATAATTTCTCTTATAGTTAGTGCACATCATGAAAACAAAACTTATTTGTGAAAACAGTAACCTGTTTCCAGCTTACTATGGGAAGAAAATAAAGTCTTGTGAGAAAAAGATGGAATTAATTTATCACTGAAGCAGGAAACATGATAGCTTCTCCTTAAGAATTTTATCATGCCAATTGCAGTCACTTATTAAGGGTTCGTTTAAAAAAAATACAGGCATAATCTGGAAACATAGCATCATGTTATAAAGAATTTAAAAACAAAGAAAAAATTGGAAGGGACAATGTGTACTCCAGAAGCCCAGCACATGTCTTGAGCTGCATCTTTAAAAAGGACAATTATCAGTAGGAAGCATAAGGGCATACAGCAGGGGGTAGGGAGACAATATTATTATAAATATGTATTATTCATCCTTTTTTTTTTTTTCCCCCTAAAAAAGTCACTCCTTTTGACACATATGTAACTAGTTTGTCATCTGATATGTTAAATTATTAAATGAATAATTAATGAGATTATACAAAAGTGTCTTTTTCTCTCCCTTTCTTTCAGTTACTTATGTTTGGTATACTTATGTTTCCAAGAACTGAGAAAATTCTCTACTTCTTGTGTCTTCTTTACTTCTATTAGTAAATTCATTAAAAGGACCTCTAAACCTTGAAAAATATTTACTGTATTCAGATGTTTTGTTTTTCACAAATAATACTGCCACAAATCTTCAAATGACAGGGTATGTAGAGGTAGGCCTCACTGATGGGCAGAAGTTCAAGCACATTCAGCTAACAGTAATTCCAGACCTTACAACCCATTTCACAACTCAGTGCATGAGGAATCATCTCCGTTCCCATGACAGGCAGGTATTTTCCTTTGTGACAGGACTATTTCTTAGCCCATGCTGTGTGCTTTTTAGTAGATACCTCTTAATCAAGGGTGTTGATTTGGTTGAAATTTAGGGCTGATTCAGATTTCTGAACATCAGTCCATTTTTTATAGAGAGATAAGTATAGATTTAAACATTCAAGGTAACCATTTCCTTTTTTTCCTTTTTTCCTTTTTTTTTCCACAGTAGAACTTGAAGATTCTTTTACTTTTTAAGTAAACAGGGTCATCAATACACTATGGTATAAAAATACAGATTACAGGAAAAAAAATCACCCATCAAAAGTAATGATAAATAAATAAGACATGATGAATTAAGAACTGTGTATTTAGACCTCGTCCAAATGCAACTTACTTCTAATTTCCAAACTTTGCTGCTTGCCCTGCAATACCCTAAAGAGTGTTACTGTACCTGAAGGAGAGAAGTAAAGGTAAAAACCCTAGTCTGCTACTTCTTGCAGGAGGATTCATATGATGTCTCATTTTTGTCTACATAACGTAAAACGCTCCTAAAATGGACACCACATTACCTGAAAAGCTTGATGTATTATTTTGTACTTAGGAGTCAATTGAGAAGAACATAAAAAAGAAATATTTTTTCTCTATGGTCCTCATAATAAATAAATGAGAAAAATTACTGTACAGGTTGGGGAAATTATTTTTGATAACTTTTTTCCTTCAAGTACTGTTCATGGCAAAAATGCTGGCAGAGTCAAATTGTTCCTTCAGTAACTAATTCTTATTTTGTGAGGTTTGTACAACTTTTGTTCTGTCAGTCTGTTTTGCAGACACATCTCGCTATAGTCACCGTATCTACGGGTCTGGTTTTAGATTTCCCTTGTATACATTGAAAGATATACTGTAGGCAGGCTTCTTCAATGTCATGTTCTTGCCTCACAGTCCCCAGTCTGCCTTTCTGCATTTTTTGTCTCCTCTAATGACCTCATGAAACTGCAGCTAGAACTTTGAGAACCATTTTAAGAGCTATTGGTGAAATTTTTATGGTTTACTTTATGACAGTTACCCTTTATGCTACTAAATTTGGAGTCATTGCTTTTTCTGCCTATAAACTGACTTGGATGCCTACAACATCATACCCGTGCACACTTATATGCTTTTTACTCTATACTAAAAATGAAAAGTATTTATAGATGCAAGTGTTTCCCAGTTTTACTGGTGCAATCTCTGTTATACTGAAAATGGTCTTCTGACTCTAGGTCCCAGAGCAATTGCATGAGGCTGTCAAAATGCAGGACCTGCTTCAAGGCTGAAAATTCTACAAACAATAAAGAGAGCGGATACACAGTTACAGGGGGCTAGTTAGTCCTTTTTGTTCCCTTCAGGGATGCATGCATACATATCATTTTAAGATGTAAGATTATAAAAGAATAAATAAATACAATACTGCCTCAGAGTAATGTGACTTTTTGTTTAATTTACCCTGTAAGGTAAGCACTGAAATATCCAGCCTGGTTTGTTTTCATGGACAATATTCCAGGTGGAAGCATGCCACATCAAAGTCATTCCTACACTGATGACCCAAGCTAGATTCCTACACTGATGACCCAAGCTAGATGTGCCTATCCAACAGCCTCAGCTAAGCAGCAAATTCTTATAAGAGGGAGCATGCATAGAGGCAGGGATTTAAGAGTCTGCTGCTGGAGAAGCTCAGAAAATTTATGGTTGAGAATCAAGAGCATAGGTACTACTAAACTGCACCAAACTCAGGAAGGTGTATCTGTCCCAAGTCAGAAATACACTATCTAGTAGATATAATGACAAAGAGGAGGACAATGCATAAAGGAAGTAGCTTTGGCACACATGGAACTATGGATTTCTCAAATAGAATAAGGAGTTTCAGGCAGTGGTTAATTCAGGTGTTTTTTTATAACTGAGTTTCTTTTCTGTCTTTTGAGCAGTTTTGGTTATTTGAAGTTTTCGGATCACTCTCTGTGCAAATACAGTATCTTTGACCTTCAATGGGATTTGTACTTTGAGGCAAACAAAACTCTGCAAGACAGCAAGAGCTTGTGAACATAAAGGGAAAGAAGAGAAGGCAGCTGGGCCTTTTACTGTCTCTGTGTATCTAAGAAGTATCACTATGAAGACATAAATTTTACTTCACATTAAATGTAGGGGCATTTTGTACTCAATTCATGAATATAAACAGAAAAGAAACCAAACAAATAATTGTCAGTGCTCTAAGTGAATTCACAATAAGACAAAGCCTGATTATTGGTCTCAGGGATAGAATTTCCTGTGCCTGTAGTCATACAGTTACAGTCCCTTGTAAACTAAAATATGACAGTTGAGTCACTGGTTTACCAAATTTGTTGGAGATGTAGTAATTATCCACTTACATTGGCTTACTTAAAAGCAAGAAGTATTGATACAGTAGATGTATTTTCACAGTATGGTGTGTATTTTTTGTACTGAAAAATGAATTTTAGTGAGGGCACTGAAAATTATTGTGGTGATTAAGACAACACTTTCAAATACACAACAATTTTTACACCTTTGTTTTTCATATTCTTTTCCTAATGTATCATTATAATATCTGTCTAATGAAATGGGGCTGGATTTTAAAATTTGCCTGATTTGAAAGTAGGGGTAACTCGAATGGAGTTATTTTTGAGTTGCACTGATGTCAAAACATAAGCCCACCTCACAATTAGAAGTAAAAGATAATATCTGAAAATTCTTGTGTAAAGTGGTAAAGTGATACATTTTTCCTCCAGATCAGAGAGCACTGAAAGGTGGAAACAGTCCCATATCTGTTTGGCAATATCTTTTACTTGCTGTTTTACCCACACCATTATAATTAGGAATTTTTAGTTTAGTTCTGTAACCTGTCACTACTTCGCTGTAATGTTTTTTAGCTTATCACATATAAAAGTAGCTTAGAATTTTTTGAGTGTGCGTTAATAAGATTTCATTGTTTTTTCTCAGTTGTAGGCTTTTTTTTTTTTTTTTTTTTTAAGAAAATGTCCCCTCTTTTTCTTTTCTTAGCATAGTTCTCATGTCAGATAATACATGATTTTTTTTTGATAGTGAACTTTCAGTTGGGAAAAGAACAGAAAAAGCACTTCAGCATTTCCTTTTGCAAAAGATTTTCTTATCTCCCTCAGTTCACTTCTGCCTGTTCTGAGCCACTGAACTCAAAAAATGAAAAGATCTAATTTTTTTCACATGAAGTTTCTTCAGACCCACAGGTTTGGATGTTTCTGTATGACTAGCAGCTTCTATGTAATAATGTAAACATGTCCAAATTTGTCTCCCAGTTCCTTCATTCTCACCCAGACATAGAATTTTATAGACTTCTGCAGCTGGTCAAGACAAACGCAGTGCCTTCAGCCACTCCTCAGTGGACATGTTTGCCAGCCCCTTCCCCAGCTTAGCGCTCTCCTCGGGACGTATTCAGGTACCCAAATGTCTTTTATAAATTATGGGGCTCAGAAATGTAAACAATATCTAAAAGGCATCCTCTGATCCAAACCCTACCTAGAAACTGTTGGTGTTCCAGCACTGTGGTCTTCAGAGTATACAATATTAGTAGGGCCTGTGGGATCAGACAATGGGCAATTATTTCAAATTGAAGCACGGAGATCCAGACTGGACATAAGGAGAAAATTTTTGATGAGTGTGGTTAACCACTGAAATCGTTGTCCAGAGAGGTTTCCCACCTCTGGAAAATTTTTAAAGGCCTTTAAAGTCCTTTCTAGTCCAAACCGTTCTGTGATTCTATGGTAATTCATATTGTCATCCTAATTTGTGCTCCAATCAGGTACTTAAAAGTGAATATGTGAAGAAATAAGTGATTGATTCAGAACCAGCTTGGCTCTTCTTGAAGCTGCAGCTTAATAAACAAAAGATGTTGAGGGAAACGTTGGCATATCTTCCCTGCAGAGCTGGTCTGCTATCAGGGAAAGGGAAGTTTCCAACACCTGGATATATATGCCAAGATTTTAGAATTCTCATAATACAGAAAAAACCAGTATAATAGCTAGAAATTAGCAGTACTGGATCTGTCAGACTTAATGAGATCAATATATAATGAATAAAAAGCATCCCATTTTCACTAGATTAATGTCTAGAGGTCCACTTTGTCCATATTTTTCACCATTTGCCTGCAAAACAAACAGGAACTCTTTTACTCTTTTTCTTTCTTTTTATCAATTGAGACAAATAAAATTATGACTTCTTTTCCTCAAAGTAGATTTGCTGTTTGAACCATCATTGCACATAATTAGAGTATCAATCTTAAGATTCAAAAGGAGCAAAAAAGACCTTTGCAGCCATGTTCTTCAGTTGGACCCAACACATCAAGATAAATTACTTTCTCACTTACACATGGGCAGTTCCTCCGAAAACAATTTGGTGTTATGGGTGTAGGGGTGAGGGAGTTTGGCACAATAGTTTGTGATTGTGATATTGAAAAAGGCTTTGAAATATTTTAAAGCCATATAATGCTGTCATAATTTTTACAGAGAAACTGAATTAATTTTCTCATACGCAGAACCTACCATAGCTTTTAGATAGTACTTGAAGTTCAGGACCAGTTTTGTAGTGTTTATATGGTCCTGTGCAATATGATAGCAGAGAAAAGGTCTGCTTGAGGTATTACATTTTTTTTACAAAACATTTGCCATCTGTAGTGTACTGTAGGATTTCACATGAGTAACATGTGTCTACTAGGTCATCACTTATTTTAGCATTTAACTAAATTAAAGTACAAAGGATTTTAGAATGCCTTTTGTCTGTGTTTTTTACAGCCCATGGTACCAGGAATTAATAGGACCTCCTTGAACAGGGATGCACTGTAAATCTTAGTTTGCAGTCTCTGCAAGCTAAGATTTACGTTATAATGTAACAAGTCTGCAGTGCTTCACAAAATATTGGTGAAATTAGATGCAAATAAATCAAACATTGACATGAATTATTTAATTTTCAAAGTTTTTGTTGCACAAATAGGCTCTGTGAACATGTGCCATGCAATAACAGATACATTGGCATTTCCTAGCTCAAGAAATGTGTAAAAAATGAAGGGGAAGGACTTCTCTAGCATGCACTAACTATAGCAGTTTAGATATTTGAAAGGACGTAATGATTATATTCTTCAAAGATATGGTGAGAAAATGCTTACTGCATTTGTAATATTTCCTTCTTCTGGAAGTGACTACTCTATAAGACTCTCAGGGTTGCACTCTGCAACACCTGTCACTGCAATATACCCACTGATCCCAAGCCAAAACCATGACACCTTCAGGGCTTGTTTTCAAAAGTATACAGTCTTTCAGCCAAGGAGATATGTTAGGTTTCTCTTCCAAAGGCCTTAGATTAGGTGCAAGCATCCAAATGTGGTCACTGGGGAACTTCAAAGGTGATGTCTATGAAGACAGACCGGGGCTGCCCCATGCCAGACACAGCTGGATCCAACAGTCCTGCCAAGGGACACAGATAAGCACATCAGCCACCTTCAAGTGTGGGAAAACATATTCAATAAGGGTCAGAAAATGCCACAAAGTAAAGAGGACAGAGAGAAAACAGAGAGAGGATGAAGAATTCAAGGAAGAAAAAAAAAAGCAGTAACACCAAGGTCACAGGAGAATAAAAAGGAGGTACTCAGCAGATCAGTAGAGCAGATATTCCAATAGGGACTGCTGCCCTCTGTGGAGAGTGAGAAGAAAGGAGCAACTGAGAGAAACTCTTATGTCCTGATCTTTCCCTGAGCTGTCCATTACCTTACTGAAGGGACTGAGTGTAACCTATGCTGATAAAAAGGTGGGAGGAGATCTGCCTGGAGTGGAGACAAGTTTGGGGAGGGAGGAAAACAGTGTTCTCCCTAAGTCTTTGTACTGCTTGTTTTCATATATCTGAATCAGTATTTGAATACTTATATTAGTTGTCAATAAATTCACTTAAATTCCCCAAGATGAGTCTGTTTTGCTCATGAGAGTAACTGCTAAGTGAACTCCCTGTCTTTACTTCAGCCCACAATTCATGTTTTTCTCTGGTGAGTGGGACAAGAGCAAGAAAGCTGTTCTGAAGGTGCTAGCTGGTAGTCACCACTTCTCTCATTTTATAATTCTTTATCCTTCTGATTACAGAACAGTTTGTCTCCTTTATAGGTCCCTGTCTTAGAGTAACTTTATGATGCTTGTATTCTTAATTGTCTGTTCTGTTTGTGCTGTACATTGAGTTTTGTGCTTTTAAGACTAGTTCTAAGAGCAAGGAGAAGCGCGGAGTTTGTTTTGAGAAAACTGCCTGACTCCTCTACATTTTTCTGCAGACAGCGTGTTCGGCGGAGGCTTGGAGAGACTGCAGGACAGAGATCTCTTTTTTTGCTTTTAGTTAGTTTCAGCTAGCTAGGGCAGAGAAGTTCCCTGGACTGTTTTTTTTCCTTTTTCTTAGCACTGTTTAAACCTGCTCTGGACTGAAAACCCAGGGGAGCACTGGGGGCTGCACCTGCGGCCCACCGGGGCCTGGACCTCGGCATTTTCCAGCAGCGCCGGAGAGACTGGGACTGAGGAGAGACTGAGAGAGAGCCGAGCTACACCCACGGCAAGGACTTTCTCAATTTGCCATCTCACTTCAGAAGGAGAAGTTTTATTGTTTCATACTATTCATTCTTTATACTTGTATGCACTTCATTTGTTTAGTAAAATAGTTTTTTCCACTTTTCTCCAAAGAGGGTTTTGGGTTTTTTTCCGGACCGGTTGGAGGGAGGGGCCACGTGAGTTTGCTTCCTTGGAGGGATCCTATACAGGGGTTTTCTCCCAAATTTGTCCCAAACCAGGACATATTTCTAACTGGCGCCCACTGCGGGGCACGAGAGAGTGAAAAAAACTTGTATTGATTATTATTAACTGCATTTTTTAGTTGTCCTTTGGGTGGGGATTAAACAGTCAGTGGCCATGTTGCTTCTTGAATTCCTAATGTCTCTTAAAATAGAGTCTTTTCTGCATTTCTGTTCCCTAGGCTTTTTTGAGGTTTTAATACCTTTCTAGTCCCTAGGTTTGTTTTCTTACCCAGAAATAGCTCCAATATTGTCCCTAACATACAGCTTTTACACTAGGGATGCACAAATTAAAATAGTTATTTTGCTGGGTTCGGTGATTATGGTTTACAAGAAGCTTATAAAGATACTAGAGTTTATTCTAAGTATGTTCAGTTTATAGTTTTTTCGTCCTACCCTGCGTCCTAGTTCCAGCAGCATGTTTTAGGGATTTATCAACAATTGCACCCAGTTTGTTAGAAGAGGAGTAGGAGATAAGGCTCTTCAGCCTCTTCTTTCCTTCTTCTCTTTTAAGTCAGTTACATCACTTTTAGAGAAGGTTCAGCATCTCCTGAATGTTAAAGACACCACCTTCCTGGTATTTCACCTGGTGACTTTCCTCTATATGGTTTATAGCTTTTCTAGAATGAGTCACACACTGCTAAACACTGTAGGGCAGCAGATAGAGGCAAGGGAGCAGGGAGATAAATCAGTCACTCAGGCTGCAGCTAAACCAGACAGTGAAGCTAAGACACCGGCAGTTGCTGCAGTAAAGAAGGGAAAGAAGCACACGGACAAAACCGATCGACCAGTAGACGATGATTCAAGTGAAAGATCCTCAATGCCTCCTGACACCCAGTCAGGAGTCAAACCACCTGACACACAATCAGAAGCTGAAGCAACTGATGATACACAGTCAGAAGCCGAACCAACTGATACAAAATCAGAAGCCAAATCAACTGGCACAAGATCAGGAGTCCAACCAACTAGCACACGATCAGGAGCCCAACCAGCTGCTACAACATCAAGAGCCCAACCAACTGCTGCAAGAGCAAGAGCCCGACCAACTGCTGCAAGAGCAAGAGATACTATTGAGTCCTTTTCCCTAAAAGACCTTCGTAGCCTAAGAAAGGATTATACTCGACGACCTAATGAATCTATAATTAGTTGGTTAGTCCGTCTCTGGGATGCTGCAGACAAGGCTACAATACTGGATGGCACTAAAGCGAGACATCTGGGATCCCTGTCACATGATCCAGTTATTGACCAAGAAATAATGAGGGAGGCTAGTCCTTGCAGTCTCTGGGAACGGGTCCTGGGAAGTGTGGCACAAAGATATCTCTGTGCCGACGATCTCTATATGCAGCAAACCCAGTAGAAAACCATTGAACAAGGGATCCAGCGCTTGAGGGAAATGGCAGTGGCGGAGATTGTCTTCTCAGATAACATAAACACTAGGAACCCCGACTTAGTACCATGTACACCTGTGATGTAGCGAAAACTTGTACGACTTGGACCACAAGAATACTCCTCTGCTTTAGCAATAATAAAGCGGGATAAGACAGAAGAGACCGTGCTTAATATGGCGAAGAAACTACGAACATATGCAGATGCTGTGCATGGTCCAACACATGCAAGAATTGCAGCTCTAGAAACACAAGTGCGGGGATTAGCAGACAAGATAGAGGAGAATCACAAAGAACTCAAGCAGGACATTCTCCAGATCTCTGCAGTACAAGTTAGGGGCTCTGGCACCACACGCAAACGTTCCCTAGATAGAGAGGGAAAAGGCATCCCACGGGCTAAGCTGTGGTCCTCCTGCGTGAATGTAGAGAAAACATGAAAAGATAAGATAGAGAATCTACTGATGCTATGACACAACGGCTGCATGAATTGTTAGATAGCAAGACTATAAGAGGAAGTTCCAGCAAGAAGGAAGCAGCTCCGGTTACCCAGGGAAATAAGGATAATCAGGCTTAGAAGGGCCCTGCCTCTAGCCAGGTAGAGGCTAGAGAAAACCGTGTTTTTTAGACTGTGTAGATTCGTTAGCCTGGCACATCAGAACCACAAAAATACGAGGCCTTAGTTGACACTGGTGCACAGTGCACATTACTCCCATCAAGACATGTGGAGGAAGAATCTGTTTCCATTGCTAGGGTGACAGGAGGTTCACAAAATTTTACTTTAGTAGAAGCTGATGTGAGCCTAACTGAAAATGAGTGGAAGAGACACCCTATTGTGACTGGCCCAAGAAGCTCCATGCATTTTGGGCATAGACTTCCTCCGAAATGGGTATTTCAAAGACCCAAAGAGATTTAAATGGGCATTCGGGATAGCAGCTGTAGAGACAGAGGGTGTTAAGCAGTTGAATACCTTGCCTGGACTATCAGAGAACCCATCTGCTGTAGGTCTTCTGAGGGTGGAAGAGCAACAAGTGCCAATTGCCACTTCAATAGTGCATCGCCGACAGTACAGAACAACTCGAGATGCTGTGATCCCCATCCACAAGATGATTCGGGAGCTGGAGAACCAAGGGGTGGTCAGCAAAACCCACTCACCCTTCAACAGCCCCATCTAGCCTGTGCGCAAGTCTGACGGAGAATAGAGACTGACTGTAGACTACCGTGCCTTGAACGAAGTGACTCCACCATTGAGCGCTGCTGTGCCGGACATGCTGGAACTCCAGTACGAGCTGGAGTCCAAGGCAGAAAAGTAGTACGCCACAATTGACATTGCTAATGCATTTTTCTCCATTCCTCTAGCTGCAAAATGCAGGCCTCAGTTTGCTTTCACCTGGAGGGGCGTGCAGTACACCTGGAACCGACTGCCCCAGGGGTGGAAACACAGCCCCACCATCTGCCATGGACTGATCCAGACTACACTAGAAAAAGGTGAGGCTCCAGAACATCTACAGTACATCGATGATATCATTGTGTGGGGAAACACAGCAATAGAAGTGTTTGAGAAAGGAGAGAAGATCATCCAGATTCTCCTGAAAGCTAGCTTTGCTATCAAGAAGAGCAAAGTTAAGAAACCTGCTCGAAAGATCCAGTTTCTGGGAGTAAAGTAGCACGATGGAAAGCGTCAGATTCCCACTGAAGTCATCAACAAGATCACAGCAATGTGCCCACCAACTAACAAAAAGGAAACACAAGCTTTCCTAGGCGCCATAGGTTTCTAGAAGATGCACATTCCTGAGTACAGCCAGATTGTGAGCCCTCTCTACCTGGTCACCCGCAAGAAGAACGATTTCCACTGGGGCCCTGAACAGCAACAAGCCTTTGCCCAGATCAAGCAGGAGATCGCTCATGCAGTGGCCCTTGGCCCAGTCAGGACAGGACCAGATGTGAAGAACGTGCTCTACTCAGCAGCCGGGAACAATGGCCTGTCCTGGAGCCTTTGGCAGAAAGGGCCTGGGGAGACTCGGAGCCAACCACTAGAATTCTAGAGCCGAAGCTACAGAGGGTCCGAAGCCAACTACACTCCAACAGAGAAAGAAATCTTAGCTGCTTATGAAAGAGTTCAAGCTGCCTCAAAAGTAGTAGAGACTGAAACACAACTCCTGCTAGCACCTCGACTACCAGTGCTAAGATAGATGTTCAAAGCAGAAGTTCCCTCTACCCACCATGCCACCAATGCCACATGGAGCAAATGGATTGCCCTCATCACTCAGCGCGCCTGCATTAGAAACCCAAATCGCCCTGAGATTTTAGAGATAATTACAAACTGGCCGGAAGGTGAGAACTTTGGTCTCATAGATGAAGAAGAGCAGGAACAAGTGACACGTGCTAAAAAAGCTCCACCATACAACCAACTGCCAGCAGAAGAAACACGCTATGCTCTTTTCACTGACGGTTCCTGCCGCATCATTGGGATGAACCGGAAGTAGAAAGCAGCTGTATGAAGTCCCACAAGACAAGTTGCACAAGCCACTGAAAGAGAAAGTGGGTCAAGCCAACTCGCTGAGCTCAAAGCTGTTCAACTAGCCCTGGACATTGCTGAAAGAGAAAAATAGCCAAAGCTCTACCTCTACACTGATTCGTAGATAGTAGCCAATGCTCTGTGGGGATGGCTGGAGAAGTAGAAAAAGGCCAACTAGCAGCGTAAGAGAAAACCAATCTGGGCTGCAGATGAGTAGAAGGACATTACCACTCGGGTAGAGAAGCTACCTGTCAAAGTCCGCCATGTAAATGCCCATGTCCCCAAGAGTCAGGCTAATGAAGAACACCAAAACAATGAGCAGGTAGATCAAGCTGCCAAGATAAAAGTGTCAAAAATAGACTTAGATTAGCAACACAAAGGAGAGTTGTTTCTAGCTCAATAGGCCCATGATGCCTCAGGCCATCAGGGCAGAAATGCCACCTATAAGTAGGCCCGAGACCGAGGGGTGGATCTAACCATAGACAGTATTTCTCAGGTTATCCATGACTGTGAGACGTGTGCTGCCATCAAGCAGGCCAAGCAGGTGAAGCCCCTATGGTATGGTGGGCGATGGTCCAAGTATAAGTACGGGGAAGCCTGGCAGATTGACTACATCACCCTTCCCCAAACCTGCCAAGGCAAGCGCTACGTGCTCACAATAGTAGAGGCCACCACAGGATGGCTGGAGACCTACCCTGTGCCTCATGCTACGGCCCGTAACACCATTCTAAGCCTTAAAAAACAAGTTCTTTGGAGGCATGGTACCCCCGAGAGAATTGAGTCAGACAATAGAACTCATTTCAAGAACAGTCTCATCAACAACTGGGCTAGGGAACATAGCATTGAGTGAGTGTACCATATCCCCTATCATGCACCAGCTTCAAGGAAAATAAAAAAATATAATAGACTGCTAAAAACCACCCTGAAAGCACTAGGTGGGGGATCATTCAAAAACTAAAAGCAGCATCTAGCAAAGGCCACCTAGTTAGTTAACACCCGAGGTTCCACCAACAGAGCAGGCCCTGCCCAATCTGAGTCCCTACATACAGTAGATAGAAAGAAAGTCCCAGTAGTACATATAAAAGGTTTGTTAGGGAAAACAGTTTAGATCAATTCTGCTTCAAGTACAGAAGATCCCATCCGTGGGATTGTCTTTGCTCAGGGACCAGGCTGCACATAGTGGGTAATGCAGAAAGATAGAACCACATGATGTGTACCCCAGGGAGATTTGATTGTTAGGTAAGAACCGTGTGTAATTATCACTGTGTGCTGAATGGTACTGCCACTGTATGTAGCTGTATATTGCATATTGTTTTTATATAAATGTATGTGTGTGTAAAGCTAGAATATATATTAGTTTTAGTAAATTGACAATATGGAAATACAAGAAGTAGAATGTCCTAGAGTAACTTTATGATGCCTGTATCCCCAATCGTCTGTTCTGTTTGTGCTGTACATTGAGTCCTGTGCCTTTAAGACTAGTTCTAAGAGTAAGGAGAAGCGCGGAGTTTGTTTTGAGAAAACTGCCCGACTCCTCCACATTCTTCTGCGGACAGCGTGTTCGGCGGAGGCTTGGAGAGACTGCAGGACAGAGATCTTTTTTTTTGCTTTTAGTTAGTTTCAGCTAGCTAGGGCAGAGAAGTTCCCTGGACTGTTTTTTTTTCCTTTTTCTTAGCACTGTTTAAACCTGCTCTGGACTGAAAACCCAGGGGAGCACTGGGGGCTGCACCTGCGGCCCACCGGGGCCTGGACCTCGGCATTTTCCAGCAGCGCCGGAGAGATTGGGACTGAGGAGACGCTGAGAGAGAGCCGAGCTACACCCACGGCAAGGACTTTCTCAATTTGCCATCTCACTTCAAAAAGAGAAGTTTTATTGTTTCATACTATTCATTCTTTATACTTGTATGCACTTCATTTGTTTAGTAAAATAGTTTTTTCCACTTTTCTCCAAAGAGGGTTTTGGGTTTTTTTCCGGACCAGTTAGAGGGAGGGGCCACGTGAGTTTGCTTCCTTAGAGGAATCCTATACAGGGGTTTTCTCCCAAATTTGTCCCAAACCAGGACAGTCCCTCTTCCCTAAACATTTCCCCAAAGCGGGGGAAAAATTTGCCTGTTGATGGACGATAGTTTTCTAATTGAGATTCAAAGTGATATTCATGCTCTCTGAAGTGCTGACAAGTAGTACACATGGTCTAACTTACCTTCCAGTTCCACTTACCAATCCATTTTGTGACATGGAAAACCAATGTCAAGGCTCCACTAATTATTGTGTTCCAGCTGTGGCCAGTTACGATTTTCAAAGCTTTACATTCTGTGACTCATTCACAAAAATCCTATAAAGTATATAAGGAATACAGAACTTTTCATGGTGTTTAATTGTTGCATGATTAATTCCACCCTTTTTTTTTTTTTTTTTTTTTTTTTTTTTTTCCTTTTATAATGGCATCTTCCAGTTAAATAACTGTACTAGTTTGAAAGAAAACCAGTGGGAGATCCCAAGTAAGAACTGCAATTTATTAGGTAAATGAAAATAAATGCAATAGCAGAGAAACACTCACAGAGTCAGGTTACAATCTGACACCCTGTTGGTCAGGCTGCTGGTAGCAGTCCAATTAAATGTGGCTGCAGTCCTGGAGTGACAGGTGTGGTTCTGTTGAAGCAGTGACCCTGTAAAAGGGTTTGGTCTTCCTCTGAAGGACCAGTGGTGGTGTAGAAGAGTCCAGTCTTCCTCTGGGAATCCTGTGGATAAGGCACCCTGTGGTCTTCCAAACCTGAGATTATAGACAGGTAGAAATGTTTGGCTCCTCCCCTGGGTGGAGCATCTCACAACACGATGATGTAATTTTATCAGTGTTGCGGTGAGACTTGATGGCCCATTAGCATAAAATATCCCCCGGAGGGAGTTATCAGGGATGAGTCATGGATGAGATAAAGAACACTAACTTACCTGATTTTAACAGCTTATGAAGATGGTGATAGAATACATACTTCTGGTTACATCTTACATTATAACCTAAGACAATAATTCTAAAGTAATAGTCCCAGAGGATGGTAGAATACAGAGAAACACTGAAAGCTATTCTCTGGGAATGGATGGCTAGCTTTCTTTTGAGGGTTTGTAGAAAAGTTAGTCATAAGCCCTAACTGTTTAAGATATTCATAGCTGGATGTAGGTAGGGATTAAAGGCATTAAACTTCCACTAACTTCCATGGAATTTTAGACCCCAAATAGCTTACAGCTTATGTTATTCAGGGGCTTGAGGGGCAGAGACTTCTACTGGCCATATCACTGATGTATCTATGTGATAATAGTAATACCCTGCAAGTCAGGATGCATTGCTGTATTGCTTTCAAACCTCAGCTGTCTTCTACGTAAAGCACATTACTACAGGGACATAACTGAGGTAGCTTTGTGAGTCAAGATGAATTATATAGGGTGTAGCCTTCTAGAAAACAGGATATATGGAATAGTGAGAATGTTACATTATTATACTCATGCTTTTTATGAGACAAAATTTTGTCTTCAGTTACCATAACAAATGCCTTCTAACATTAATTCATTGGTAGGCACTTCCAAGATGATTAGAGATTGGAGGTCTAGGGTTTTTTTGTACAGCTTGAAAATATTTATTTAGACTGGAACTTTTCCTCTATCCTTCTTTATCTCCTCTTCCCCATTTTCTCTGTTTCCATCTCCACTCACCACAGGGTTTTACAGAGTTCTAATAACTGAAGAGGTAATCCCCCAAGAAAAGATATTCTATTTCCTTTGTATTTTGCCCATTTTCTTACTCTTTTTAGCTTTTAGCTAGACACTACTGACCAGCCACCAAAGATGAGAAAGTGGCCAATATGGTCATTTGACTTGAATGTCATATGTGCAGTTTCCTTGCTAGATTATTACCCAAGAGGTAGCTCTCTATTAGCTCTTAATTCTCTATCTGTGCTTCACTGAACAGTCATCTGTGATGTCTTGAATTGTCATAGTGATTCTTTTTGAAGAGGAATTTGCTGATGAAGCCTCAATTGTTCATTCAAAAAAAATGACGTGCATTTTTCATAACATATTTTCCTTTACAGACAATATTTATTTTTTGCCTTCCGACCACAACTGAAAGCTCTTCCACATGGCCATTCTACACAGGAAAAAAGAAAATTCTATTAGAGTAGTCTATTACCCGTTTCATGTTTTCATTGTGTTTATTTCCCATTTTTAGTGTTTTGAAAAATTGGTCAGATTATAATGGTTCCATATTGGTCCACACAGGACCATTCTAATTTCCGATTTTCACTTTTCTCAAATGTATTGTGCCATTTGAAGCCAAATTTTGCTGAGGGTTTTTTTTGTTTTGTTTGTTTGTTTGTTTGTTTTGTTTTGGTATTTTTGTTTGCGGTTTTTTTCTATTCTTGTTTGTTTTGTTAGAATGACATTAAGAACAGATGCATACAGTGCTGGTTCCAGTCTAAATGAAAGGAAAGAAAATCTGAACCAAAAAAAGAAAACAAAACCAAAACAAATAAACAAAAAAAACCCCACCATATTTGAAGAATTACTTTAGGATGAGAAGGCAATCAGATAGGTTCTAAATGAAAAATATATTATTTTAGTGGCCTCAAATGAGGCACCCAAATTATGAGAGAAATTAAGTGAACCTACATAGGCACAGTAATGTGCTGGGAACAAGAACAAATTAATTCACTGAAAGTAACCACAACAGGACAGCTAGTTTTGTGATGCACATTCCTTAAATTAGTTTGGATCCCTCATAACTCCCAAGGTACTCTCTGAATAAGCATCCTGAACAGGCTGAAGTCTGTCCTCTTAAAGTCCAGCATCGAAGTTTTATTGATGCCCCTCCTTGTTTCACCAAATATTGAAAACTCCATTATTTCATGATCACCGTACCCCACATGGTCTCTGACCACCACACCTCCCAGCAGCCCTTTTCTGCTTGTAAACATCAGGTCAAGAGCGGCACCACCCCTGGTAAGCTCATTCACAAGCTGTGACAAGAAGCCATCCTCCATACCCTCTAAAGACCTTCTACACTCCTTCTTCTCCTCTGTGCTGAGTTCCCAGCAGATTTCTGGCAGGTATCTAGTGGTCCGTCTACCTTAATACAATGCCTAAAAGAGCCTCCTGGCACCCAAAAGGCATCCTGTGCTAGATTCACACTGTAAAAAGAGTATGCAGAAGGATGTAATGAAAGCATGGTCCAACTCATCCCCTCAGTGACTTGGAGAGAACACCATGGGAACAGCCACAGCATTCAGGAACCTCTCCTGGCTCCAGTTTCTGCCATTTCAAAGAAAACACTTTCCTTTGGATCCTGACTGCTCCAGCTAGCCATGTCAAAGGCTGGAAAGATGATAGAGCATGTCCCTCTGCCCCTTCTTTTCACTTACTGACAAACAGAGTTCAGATGTTTGTCATGTGAAGCAATTGGTAGCCATTTGGACCAAGAGAACATGTTGGCCTCATGACAACAGCTATTGAAACATGATAGAGAAATGCATGTTTAGATCCTGAGGACTTGTATGAGGACTCCTGAAACATGAATGAGATAAAAACACTTCCAGACATGAAGTTGAAGAGCAAACATGAAATCCTAATTCTGTTTCTTCGACAAGGCACAAGAGTGCCTTGTTTATTGATTATGCTTCTATTGATTTCCCACATGAGCTGTAAGAATTCAGCTTATGAAATATGTTTTATATTTTCTTCTTTGTTTATAAGTGTTATGTGTTCAATTTGCAAAGAATATGAAGAATTGGTATAGCTTTCTCTTTACTTCCTCTGTAAAAATCAGCAAGGTTTGCAATGCAATCAGTACAGAGGAACTGGATACCCTCAGTGTAACTTTGCTTGTGGCCACTTTAATTACCTTAGTTCAAATTAGTTTAGGTTTTATAAAGCCTAAACCTACAGCTGGGCATATGTACTCTTCTGTAGTAGTCTGTGCATTCTGTTATCATAATTAAAGCTCCGAAGTTTAAAAGCTAATGATTTGTCCTCTACTAGAATTCATGATGTAACCTATATGAACAAACATTACATATTGATCTTATATTAAATGCATTCCTCATTGGCTATTTTTCTAACCTTTCTGCCCCTCTTGACACATTAACTGTGATACTAACATCTGAAAAATATTTTTAAAAAGTCAGCGGTATATCAAGAAACAAGAGAAGAAGAATGTGATTTCATTTCTGCTACATTTCAGTAAAGGCTGGTATCTGTGTTGATATCTTCTGTCAAAAGTCCTGTTCACATGAAGCTCAAAAGGGACATGAATCTTAATTTCACAGGTTTTTCTGTCCCCTGAAATCTCATTTTGGATTTTATAATTTTACACATGCTTCAATTATACTGTTGCCCTTATCCTACATGCAGAGGATGGTTATGGATGCTGTAGCTAATTAACAATCTAAGCGCACATGTCTCCTTGAAAACAGGATCTGGCACTAGACTAAATGAGCATTCTGATTACTCGTTAAATGCAGAAGTTTCTCTGCAGGTTGGGTAATACTAACAATGCACGTTGTGGTTTTTTTTACCTCCTGTTTCCTTGCCTCTCACCATTTTTGTAAGCAAATTTCCCCCCATTTCCTCAAGAAGCACATAAAGATAGTTTTATTTTTCTTAGCATGATTTCTGATACCCTCCCTGATTCAGCACCTTTGCTGCACTGCAACAGTCACATAGAGATAAGGACTGTGGAAACAAACACATTTTGCAGGGTCTTCTTAGTAATGCTGCCTTGGCTCATAGAGAATGCTCACCTGCCTGTCATTTCAGGTGACAGGATGTCCTAGGACAAACTGGTAACAGATGCAGCCTTACAATGACTGGTAGGGTAGATATAAGTTAACTTACTCTTAATTCCCTACTCTTTCCAAATCTAATGAAGCCTTGTCTCAGTGATACCCCATTCAGATGGAGCTTACTCCTTCTGCTTTAGGTAAGGTTATTTTAGAAGACTTATGCCTGCATAGATAGAAATAACATTATCTGTGGAGGTATTGAGTGCTTGATGGAAAATATCTTAATTCCTTGAGGGATTTTCCTTACCCCTCTATAGACTGTTGCTAGTATTTCTTGTAAGAGTTGCCTGATGAAGAATCATTAGAAAGTAAGAAGATAAATTTCTTAACTCAATTACATCTCAGTCTATGTTTAGCTTAGGGAATATGACACATCTTTGAGTGCTGGTGTTCCTCATTGAGGCTTGATTTTAATTTGACACCCATAGGAAGTTTAACAACATGTAGGGCTTTCTAACCTGTATTTTTGATTGTAGCTGTATAAAACATGTCTGTAATATAAAAACAATCTTTATAAATATGAAAGCTTTGAAGATATTGTATGTAAGTTCTATGCTATGGTCATGACACAAAGAAATCTGCTCCTTTTCAGTTTGTTTAATTTGGCCTTTTTGCATAAGAGTGCTTAAGATAAAACTTAAATTAATTTTGAAAGGTAATTTGCAATTTTAAGTGAAAAATGAATTTTATAAAACCTGGATCAAAATTGATTTTTGCATAATCCAAATGTCGGTACAGAAATGAATACAGCATTAATATTTTTGATATAATGACAATTTAAGCAGAAATATTTTAAAATAACATCCTTAAAACTGATATTTTAATATTTTTGCGGTGAACTCACATGCCAATAGTGGTATTGAGAGCATAAAAAATTATTAAGTTTTTCTTGGAAAACACAACTAAATTAAAATTGTAAGTATATTTGATTATTAATTAGGAATAATTTATTGCTGGTGTTGACATTTAAAGACATGCTCCAGTTTTCCTCTCTTGATCCAAGGGATTAGGCTGCTTTCATCTATTGTGATTGAATGCCACTGTTTTTTTTGTGACCTTTACAAGCTATCACATATTTTATGAAGTCAAAATCCAATCAAGTACTGGTAAAGTTAAAAAATTCTATGAATTCAATTTCTTTGAATTAATTCTACAAAACTGGTTTGATATCAAACTCTCCATAATTAAATTCTGGTCAGTAGATAAAGTCATTCTTTTACTTCCCTTTTTTATATCTGCTGTGATATATATCTGCAAATAAGTCTCATACAGCCACTGTCTCACTACCCCACAGTGGGATGGAGGAGAGGGTTGAGAGAGTAAAAATGGGAAAAGTCATGGATTGAGATACCAACAGTTTAATAGGGAAAGCAAAAGCCATGCAAAAAAACCAGGACGTCAATCAGCAGTTCCCATGGCCAGGCAGGTGTTCAGCCACCTCCAGGAGAGTAGGTCCCTGCTGCAAGGCTGAGAGACAGGACCTCAAAAGAGAGGGTGTAAAAGCAGTCCAAGCAGGGAGCCTTAAGCCAAAGACTGAGCAAAAAATAGGTCAGAGATAGAATTGAAATTAGTTTGTTGAAGTCTAAGATGAAGTTTAAGTTGAAGTCAGAGTAAAAAGGAGGTAGACAGGTATTCTCACAGTACAGTGTTATACACTTGTTACAGCTCAAACAGGCCACAGCCCTAAACAGTCACATCTTTAAGCAAGAATTTTCCCACAAACTACAGATAGCCTATGGCTCACATAATTTGGCAACCTTTACAAAACTACATAATTTCAAAGACCTTGATAGTAACATATGGAGGGTTTTTTTTTTTTTTTTTTTTTTGTTTTGTTTTGTTTTGTTTTTTTCCCCCAGTTCTTTTTCATATCTGTAGTCACTTACACCATGATTTGTATTTTACTAAGGCTAGGATATCTGTGTTTTCTGATCTCTGTTCTGTTCTCCCATAGGGCTCCATCATGTTACTCAGGAATACAAATGCCACTGCTCTGAAAGTTCACTTATTCCTTCTCCTCTGCTCTGAAAGTTCACTTATTCCTTTTTCTCCCAGCTTTAAATACTGAAATGACACCATGTGGTGCAGGATATCCCTTTGGTCAGCCAGGATCAGCTGTCCTGGCTGTGTCCCCTCCTGATTGCTTGTGCATCCCCAGCGTTGGTGGGGTGAGGAGCAGAAAAGGCCTTGATGTTGTGCAATCCCTGCTCAGCAGGAGCTAAAACAGCCCTGAATTACAAGGGCTGTTTCCACAGCACAAATCCAAAACACAGCCCCATACTAGCTACCATGAAGAAAAAAATCACTTCTATCCCAAGCATCATGAGCACACATATTTCTGTTTTCCAGAGTCACTGGGAGAAGGGCTGGTATCAGATTAGCATTACACTGAAAAAGAGAAGATTTCTAGTTATTATACTTTATCCTTTTCACTTAGAAAATAGTAATTAAGATCATGAGCAAAAGTGAAAAAGTCTGTCATCTGTGTGTATCACTTTAATGGCAAAATCTGAGTAAGTCATGGTTAGAGTCTAATCAGAACTTGTCTAAATTTGGTTTTGGTCTCTTTTGTTAGAATTCTTGCATATGTGGAGGGACATATGTTACAGAAATATTTGTCTTACCATTCAACCTTCACTTTGGCCAGTATATTTATACTTATTCTGCTAAAAAAGTATTTAAATTCTTAAAGCACAGAAGCAAAGTAGTTAAATTTTCACACAAACGATTTGCTAGTTGTTACTTTCAAAAATGTTAGAATTCATTTGCTTTTTATTGTCTACACTGACTCTGTTGTAAATCAGACCAAAGGTGGGTACTTGATATTCTCTGCAGGAAAAAAAATATAAGAACGCATTATGCTTGTAGTAGACCACAGAAGAAAATGCTATATTGGTCAAACAACACCAAGCACATTTTTCCCTTGAGAAGTTCAGAGTGGATACTCTCTTTAGATCTCCCTTCACTTCTATTCAAAACTATTGCACTCTAGAAGCAACTACATAGCTACATTTATGCATACAGTAATATAGATAAATTATAGATATAGATATAATATAGATATAGATATAGATAGGTAGATATAGATAGATATAGATCTTTATGAGAAAAGTTTTGAATAGCAGGAATAATAAATGAAGAGGATATTTAGATATATTATCTTAGATAAAATAAAATATCTTAGATATTTTATGTCTGAAATTCTAAGACTAATGTAAAGTGCTAATACTTCTAAGTTGAAGATTGCATCCTATTTACAGTCTGATTAGACAACACACCACCAGTTTCTGTTTATATGAACTATAGAGGAGGTAATGATGCATATTGCTATATTTTTTTTTATTTACATCAAAATATGTATGGAAATATAAAATATGTCAGAGTGCTTCCATAACAGTAGTGCATTAGCCTATAAACTGACCAGCTCTACCTAGAGAATAATAAATTCAGCATCTGGGATGAAATTCTCTCCAAGTATAATATGACTGTTTTCTGGAGACATCTTAACAGGTCTATCTAATATTACTTTCTGTTTCCCACATACTAGATATTTTTTAATCTGTTGAAGAATAAACATGAAAGATTATTGATTGTGTTAAAACAATTACAGCATAACTACAGGATTTATACAGAACCATCACTTAAAAGTTAATTTCAGAGAGTTATGTAGAATTAATCTTATTTTGTTATAAGTGCATTTTAAAGAAAATATTTATACCATATAATTTAAAGTACACAACCTGAGACCTGATGAACGTGATAAAACTGCAGTGATTCGATTCTTCCTGAACCTGCAAGGTGTCTGAAATCTAATAGTCAATCTTACACCTTTCTCTAATTTATCAGGATTCTATGAATGACATTGTTTCAAGTCACTTCTTTCAAAACCATAATAGTTTTCCAATCAGGCATTTACACCAATGTGGGGTTCTAATTTTATTTTCATTTCTCAGTTATAATTTAAAAACTTGACTGTAAACAGATTTGTTCAATAAGTTGCTAGTATAAGACATACCTTCAAATCTATGCAAGAGTACTGGCATCATAACAGGGTTTCTGCAAATAAAAATTGTATATTATCGTGGTGTTTGACAAGATAGTCACTAAGACAGGTTTTTTCTCACTGAAAACAACACCTTAATATTCCTGACAATTCCTGTCACAGTTCTTATGAAATATTTATTAATTAGTTGCTGGATGGTTTCAGACAGTTGAATACAAGTAGTACCATAATTTGGAACAAGATTTTTCAATCTTAAAATTTTAAGATTATAATCTTAAGAATAAAAGATCTCTTGAGAATAAAACTGATGTCTATTAGAGTAAGCAGGGGTTTACCACATGTAATCAAAATTAAGTACAATACCAAATAATTACAGAAGATGTATGTGTAAACTTCAGGAAATTTTGCCCTGTATCCTAACATAAGTAGTAACTTTGAAAATTAATTAACAATTGCAAAAGTTGTGGCATGAATGCCCAAATGAAGCGATTTGTAATCTTTTCTGTTAAACTAAACATATTTAGTCCACTGATTCTCATCATAAATTCCAGGTTTAGTCCTTTTATTCTCAGTGTCAAATATAAGAGCAATATCAATTTCTAAATTGTATGTGAATTTGACAAAACAAAGGAGCATCTTCTGTAATTGTTGTGCTGAGGGCAAATATTCATATACCATCGCTCTCAAATCTCACTGTATTCCAGAACGGAGTACACCAGCCTACATACCCTGGAAACCTAGAGAAAGATGGAATGTATTTCTATATGCTTGTTCCACTGATGATCTAACTATGAGTCCATTTGCAGCAGTGTTAGACCTTAAACAACAAAAAATGATCCTGAAAAGATAAGTCAATCAATCTGATTGCTCATGCTTACAGTCACAAGGTAAAACTTCAACTTCTGTCCTCTCTTGGAATATGTTTGGGAGGGACTTGATTAGTTATTAATAAAAGATTTTGTTAATAGAAAAAATGGAACATTCCTGAACTTCCCAATAACAGATATAATGTGAAATTGATGGCTAAATATGATTGAAGAGGAAATACACAATATGGTTTCATACCAGAGACTGACTGCAAATCTCAAATTAGGAACAGCTTTCTTTTTTAGACAGTTGGGAGAAATAGCTGTCATTAAAGAGTCATCTAGCTTATTTAAGAAATTAACTGCATCACGGAATTTTTTATTTCCCTGTATTTCCCAAATTCCACTATAAAATTATTGTTAGTTGATGTCAACAAGTCTATCTGTTCAAACAATGCAATGCTTTTCCATTAATCAGTGCATGTTATAAATTCTTTATTGTCAAAGAATATGTGGAAGCAACAAATTCTTTTGGTAGTATGTAGGACTAGCCAAATTCATGTCTGAAATACAAGACAGCAATTTCCACATCCAAAATAATTTTTTGGGACTTTACTTACCTTTGAATATAATCACACACAGAAACAAATTGACATTAGGATAAACTTTTTAAATCCTGGTGGGTTTATTATAAAATAATTTACCTCTACTAGTTTAAATTTTAAATTGATCTGAAAATGAAAATTGGGACCCTTCCTTCTCAAAAAGATTTTTTTTTTTAAAAGAAATATGTGATGGCTTGAAAGTTACTTTTCTCCTTGGGAATCACTTATTTTTCATGAAATGGTATTTTTGTATGAAAAAGCCATAAGAAATTACTGACTTTTGTAATCTGAATTGTTCTCACATTAGTAAGAAAAAGGTTCCTACATTACAGTGTCCAATGCAATGTTTTTATTTTGACACTAAACTAAAAACATCATCTTTATTTTGACTCTTACTATTATATTGTATACAGTTTTTGAAGAAGCCAGGTTACCACAGAAAAGTGGTAACATTAATGATCTGAATTGACACATTTTAATAGAACAGACAGGATTCTGAGAATGCAAGCACTTATTCAGGACTCAAGCAGAAACAGAAAGGGTTTTTTTTCAGTAGCTGGAAACACTAATGTTCATAAAAATCCACAGCTTTTAATTTCACACTTTTTAGTTTTGAGGTGAGCTAAACAATTTAAATTTTATTATTATTATTTTACAAGAGTTTTTTTATAGATCTTCTTTCAGACTCCAAACTAACATGTTAAAGAAGAGGGATTGCTCTGAAAAACATAACATCTCCTAGTGACTGGTCTTATCACAGTTCTCTGAATATGCTTGTTACATTGCCATTGTTTTAGTTTCATCCACCTAAAAACCTGAGGATCTTGGGACAAAACATACTGTCTTGTGCTATGTGCAGGTGGAGAAACTGGGATTGAGATAGTTCTTTAAGCAGGGTTTACTAATAGCAGAAATGGTTTTGAACTTCCAGGGTGCATTTTTTTTATTATGGTGGTGTCTCGATTTGAAAGAGAGGTATCTGCTAGGGAGAGGAGAGGCCTCTCTAGGAATGGGGAATTCCAATCCCTTCCCTCCAAGTTATTATAATTTAGACGATTAAAGAGGCTTTTTCAGGCAGAGCTATGGGGAAAGGAATAACAGTTCTTTACAAGTAAATACAACAAGGCAAACAAACAACAACTACAGCATTAATAATAAACAGAACCAGGAACCTTGAGGGGCTTTGTTTCACAAAGCCCGGGGCAGTCTGGTCTCTTGGGACTCCGAGAGCACCAAGCTGGAAGGGTGGAAAACTCCTGGACTGGTGGCTGGAGCGACGAGGGTCGCCAGCAGGCGGGGAGGGGTGTCCTGGCAGGCAAAGTGAGCAGTGCTGAAGAAATTGTGACAGCTGGACAGGGCTGGCCCAGCTCCAGCAGGGCAGACGAAGGGGCTCCGAGTTCCTGGGCACTCCAGCAGATGATGGATGGTGGTAGAATTCCCAGGACCGGACCCTCCATTAACAGTGGACTCTTCACGCAGCAAGCAGCCACCCGACCGTTCCTCTCCAATACCGAGAGCAGGAAAAAAACCAAGAAAACCCAGCCCCCCCCAGCCCTGTCCTTTTTCCCTCCCCCAAACTTCCAGGCCAGGTCTTTTTGTGTTAGTCAAGGACCCTCTAAGTATCAGCACTTTGTTTCCTAGTAACTTATGGGGAAAAATTCTTTAAGACAAAAAGGAACAAATCTAATCCCCAACAGGTTGTCAGCTGATGTTTGTAGTTCTTCTTAAAGTGTTCACTTTTTAGATTTTTTTTTTTAAAAATGTGATCATCTAGTGTACTTTCTGATTATTTGTGGAAGATTTTACTTTCTTCTTTTCTTGAATACTCATCACTATACTATTACTAATGTAATTACTACAATTTTTAATAAAAGGATTCTAGTAGCATTTTTCATTTTCATCAATATGTATTATGGACCAGAATTTTGTTAAGCCTAAAAACCTGTGTCTCATAGCAAATTCTGAGTTTTATTTTGTTTAATTAAGGTAAATCCTGGAGGCCCTGAATAATAATGAAAAGATGAAATTTCTTAGAAAAAAACAATTTTAGAAGAAAAAAAATCCCCTACAGATTTTATCAATATTCTATAAAAAATTGACTTGGAGTTTATTTCCTAAATTAAGTGCTTTCAAAAATTTCAAAAATTTAATTATGTTTTTGACAAAACTCATATATTCTTGAGTAATGTGATATATGTCCTAAAGTTAATTCGTGTTAAACGTTATAATATGTAATTCATTCTCTGTAAGATGTAAGTTTTATTTCTAATCGAGTATACAACGGGTTAACTGGGACTGAAACAGCACGAAGGGGGACAGAAGGAATTCTTTTGCTAAAAGATTGCACGGGAGGGACATGAGAAAACTATGCCAAGAATTACACAAAAAGGGACATGAGAAAACTTCTGCCGAGAATCTTTAGAAGAGAACAAAAATGACGGAAAAGGGAGATGGAGAACCCGGAGAACCGAATGATTACATCAGATCGATATCTTATCTGTCCCTGCCCGACATTAACATCTCTACACCGTATCCGGACACAGCAATCACGACATTGTTCTCCAGCGCAAATCCATTCAACCGCACCAGAACCCGAACATGACTATCTAATGAAGCTACCTTGGAAGGGGGAGTCTTGGAATCCCGATTTTCCCTCAGCGAACCAGTGTATAAAAATCGACCGCCTCAGACCAAAAATGTGAACTGAGGGGGTGACATACTGACAGAGTGTGTTACCACGTTCACCCGGCGCCGAAACCCCAGGGTTCGACGCTGTCCTTTTAATTGTGGCTATCGGAGACTGTTATTTTGTCGCAAAATAAAATTCTAAATTTTGATTTACTGAATTTGGTCTATCGTATTTATTACAGTAACATTCTAATTGTGTTGATCTAGCATTCTATATTAAACATTCTCGTCTCCAATAATAGTAATTTTGATCTAGACAAGCACGTAGCATGATAGTGGTAGTCAAAATTTAAGCTACCAGTGGTTGCATAAGAGCTAGTATCAAATCTTTATCTGGTATTCTCTGATAGCAACACAAATCCAAATGAATGTTTATTACAATGATGTTAATTCCAGATTTTCTATTTATTGATACCTATTAGGCCTATCCAAAGACACTGATCCTCATTTAATGCACCACTTTCTAGATGTGTGATTTTTCAAAATATCTTTTTCTATGTTTTCTTTCATTCCCTGTAATCCATAAACACACACCAACAACAGAACTATGTTTACCACAGTGAAAACATCTCCATAAACAGCAGTAGTGTCTATGAAACTGAGAGAAGAACAAGGTGAGTGGATTTCAACTCTGAACATTAATATGCCATTTCACCTGCTTCCTTGTGCTGCCATCCGTTCCCTTCTGCACTGCTGATGATAATGGTAATGACAACAAGGATTTACCTTCAGCCATTTGTATGGCCCTTATCTGTAACAGTTAATTTCAAAAATCACTTTAGAACATTTGGGAACACTAGCTTTTAGGTTCTAATCTTGAAAATATTTTTGTTTGTGCCTGGCTAGGTTCACTTGTAATCCCATTGCAGTTACTGACACTACTCATGCAAACACAACATTTTGAGTGTTGCATTGCCTCCAGGAAGACTATCCATCTCTAGGAGTGTTTCTCTCTATGCCAGTTTTCTGTCTTTCTGAAATAATTTTTTTCAACTGTTTCACATCATTTATTACATGATAAAATGAGTATAATCTCATTCCTCGGCCAGATCTTCAGACACGTAGTTCCACTGACATCAAAAACAATTTACTATACCTGAGATTATCATTCTACACACTTTTTCTCTCCAAGACTAGGATTTGCATATTTTTTTTAATCTCTTACTTGTGAACAGGAAGTGATTCATATGCCTTATCTTAAATGACCAGGCCAATATTTTTTGCTCCTGGTTATTCTATAACTTTATGAAATACATACATCAGTTACAACTTGTTAGAAGTATTGAGAACTTTCTCCATTTTTGCCTGCTGAGCAGAAGTATTTTGTATTTCATGATGATACATCTAGAGAGCCTGTAATACCAAAGTGACATCTGTAATTTTTCCTACATCTAGTTTCAACTCAAGCTGCAACTCTCCCATTATTTTTTTCTAGCTTCACAAAACATTTTCCTTTTCCAAAATAATACTTACAAAATTGTTCTGGCTTTTTTCACTCTTACTAATGGGTTAAGACTATACTTTATAGCACTAATAAAAACACAGCTGCTTCTATTTTACATGTCTGGACACTTTATATAGGGGAAGAAACTTAAATAAAGATGAATTGAAAGAAAGAGGAAATTAAGTTTAATTACCAACACCAGAACAAACCACTTAAAGAATTACAGCACTTCAGTATAGATTTTGTGAACACTTCAGACAATAGGAATTTTTCCACTGACTTTAACAGCACTTGGACTTGGTCCCTGAAACTCAATTACTTGTATAGCCGGAGAACCAAGGCAAGGGCAATCTTACTTCCCTGATCAACAGTGCCTCTGAACATTAGAATGTTTTTTGTTATATATTGGCTCACACTTAGGGATGTGCATAAGCTTATTTCCTTTTTTTGGGCACCACAAGTACTTTTAGTTAAGGTTTAGAATCAGTGAAGACATGATAAAATACCTAGAAAAAATGCCTTCAGCACCTTTTCCAACACAGCCCATCTAAACACTGCCCTGAGGGATGGAAAAGGGTAACAACAGCTTATTTTAAACCAATAGGCTTTAAACCTATTTAAACCAGCTTAGCAACTGGATAGTAACACAACTTTGGAAAACTGGCAGCTAGCAGAAAAAGCAAAACATACTGTGAAAACTGGCTAAACACCTGGGTGTCCCTTCCACCCTGGTTTTCTCTGCTTTTAGTGCCTATACAAAGTGGAAACACTCGCTGGATTGCTGAATGGGGCAATGGGACCCACAGACCAGAGAGGAGCTGAAAAGGCCATCGTCAGGCTTAGATTCTGGAGCATTTTAGTCTTTCCAAAACTTCCCTTATGATCAATGGTGAAAACTGTATACTTGGCCTCAGTTTTTAAAACTCAGGGGTAGTTGTGACAAGCAGATGGCAAGCATTTTCTGCTGTTTTTTGTTTGTTTGTGTTTTTTTTTTTTTTTTTTTTTTTTTTTTTTTACCCCACTTCCTCCCTAAGGCAGAGGGAGCATTGTTGAAATACATTTGAGCATTTCTACTTAAAATTATGCAGTAAAATGTTCTTTTTTTGGAAGACTTATTTGCTTCTAATAGCAATTATAATAGCAGCTTCAGGAAGGGATGAGGAGAGAGGAAACACCTTCCGGTTGTTGAAACACTGCCAATTCTTTCTAAATCCATAACTTTGTCTCTATGAAATGTCAGTCATGATGATCTATGGAAGAACATTAAAATGCATTTTTGATTAATTGGTTCACAAATTATTTCCTATTTGATCTGTAGGCATTAAATTTAATTCTAATGCACTTTCAGTGACTCTGGGACTGTTATATGAATTCAGAATGAATTTAGCCTTTATGTTTTAATTTGCTCAGCCACCTTATCTAAATAGAATATTCCAAGGTTTGGAACAGCTGAAATACTGCTAGCAATTCTTAACTCAAATTTAAATACTTCTGAAATCAATTTAGAGAGAAAGTAAGCTTACTCTTTGATTGAACAAATGTGTTTTCTTGTTTCTGATCTTTGGACAGTAAGTTAATGTTGCCACATCATTTTTTCTAACATATAGTATGCTGTTCAGTAATAGCCTCCTAAGAATACAGCTAAAATGTAATTGATGTTACTTTCTGCATTTTTGAAAAGAGTTTCAGAAGGATATTTTTATTCAAAATTAAGTATAAATTTATACATCAAGATAGAGATGATTTACCTACTCCTTTCTGCTTTAAATAGCTCATTCAGAGGTATACAAAATGGCCTCATTGAGAAGCTGGATGTTCCTGTCTCGCACTATTACATATATATAATCCTACATCCAGGACAGGAAAAACCTGTCTAGATATTTGTATCACTTTCTCCACTGTAAGAGCTGAGCGCTTTATTTACTGTCAACATGCCAAATTCTAATCATCAGATTTTACTGAATTCGTAGTGGGCCAGTCCACTAGCACTTGAGCATTCAGTATATTGGATAAATTGAAGTCAACATCTGTATTTTTTGTGGTTAAAAATAAAAATAAAAATTTCATATTTAGAAACAGTATTTTCTACTCACTTTTTATTTAACCAAAATCCCTGCTGAAAAAAAAGTCTTGTTTGACCAAGTCTTTCAAAAATTCTTCCACTTTAAAGGAACTTTCCTGTATTTTTTTCATCAAAATCTAGACATATAACATCTTCATAACTGTCAGAACCTTCTTTTATAAGGACAAGCTTAGTATGTTTTTTTCAATCTCTCAGTGTGTTTAGTTCGTAATAAGGAGACATTCTCCTTGAACATTGGAGAAAAAAAATGTTTATTCCTAGTGTATTACAGTTTGGAACAACTGTTAGAACTAATATCTTCATCAGTTTGTATCATTCATCTTTGTAATCTGCAAAAAATTAAGGAAGTATTTTAATGAAATTATACCAAAAACACATTCCCATAACTTCTTGGCTCATTTTTGTCTTAGAGGGTGTACTTTTCACATACTTTATTATCTTCTTTTCCTGAGCTGTGGCAGCCATTTGCATCTTAGAGGCCCTACATAAATCTTTAACTTCTATCTAAATTATCAAAACCTATTTCTCTAGACACTGAGGGTTCCACAACATTAAGGTTAATGAGTAGTTCAGTGCAAAGTACAGATTACATATTTGATTATGTTTGATGATGCCAATATATTACTTCTTGGAATCTTTATCCATTGCCATAACTTCCAGAAATAACATCTGCAATATTTGCTCTTGTTAACTACAGTAACTTAGGATTCTCATAACATATGCAAAGTATATGTTGTTACAAAAATTCACCAAAACTTTAGTGAATACAAAGAACATGCATACTGTCAATTAATATCTGCAAAAATTACTAATAATCATAAGCATAAACTCTTCCAATTTTTTTCACCTTGCTTGATTAGACACAATTCCACTCAAAAAAAAGAGTTCATGCCAAAAAAAGATTAGATGTCAGTAATATACAAGTAAATGCTTGTGGGAAATTTAACGGGTAGCAAAATACAAGTATTATCAAGCAGAAAACAAGTAATTGCTTTTGCAGCAATCCCATATAATCTTCAAATCCCTCACAGTCTAGCACAGCACTCTACTCAAGTCTGTATGGGGCAAATAGTACTTATTTCAAGTCAAATGAAAGTCGAGACAAAACATATTCATTCCACACATTAGAAATATCACATTTATTTAACTTAAACCAAAACACTGACTTTGCCATATATGTATGACCTTACTGAGAAGGAAAACTTTTTAGCCAAATTGTTTCTCCATCAGGATTAAATTAGTGACATACGGCTATAGATCACAGTTATTTCCATGGTCAGCACTTCATTTCCTATGTAGGCTACATCTGTATCTCTGCCTCAGAGGTTTGGGACCAGCTTTGGTTTTTCAGGAAAGTTTTACATTTCTGTCATTCAAGTCCTGAGCAAAATAAGACTTTATGTCTTTTGGCCTCTAGCTTATGAGGCAAATAATTCAGTCCGCTCTTAGTCATGGTTTGCACCTTGACACTAAGCACAATACTCTTATTCTTTCAGCAGTTCACACATACACACAGAAATAGTTTATAGCACATCTTACTCATATTGACAGGATAGAACCAGCAAGGACTGCATTGTCAAAATCATCGCCTTAAGCTAAAAGTCTTAATTCTTTTACACAGCACTTGAGTGTACAATGTCATACAAAAGATATGATTACCATTAGTGCTGGTGAAATACCACATTGGGAATGGTCTTTGTGTAGATATATTTCTATAGGAGTTTGGTGTATAAGCTAAATCAAGAAAAACACAAAGACCCTGTCCTACTGTCACAGAAAACAGATTTATTAGTTGCAAAGAGCTATAGCTAACTGAGAAATGTTAGTCACCTTTAAATAAACAGCTTCAGAGAAGTGTAAATTAAATTTTTGATGTAAAAATTATTTCAATTAATCACCATGAAATAAATAAGCTATCAATCCCAAATAGTGTGTTCTAGCTTTTCTCTAATGAACCATCTCTCATTTCTTACAAATAATGTTTGACTAGGAAAAAAATAGCATGCTTTAAAGAAAAAAGCATCCATCTTTCTGATAATAACATAGCTCCTCAGGGAAAGAAAAAGATCCATATTTTTAGGGACATAAATACAGACTTCCTTCAGAGTTAGAGTTCTCACCTAGTACAAACTCCAGGTTTTCTCCTCCTGGACTTTCTTTCATGCATTGTTTGCTCACAAGGCTTTGGAAATTCATAAACTCCAGGCTCAAAGACTCTTGAAGATACTTCAGCCCACTAGGATTTTTTTTTTTTTTTTTTTTTTTTTTTTTTTTTTTTTTTTTTTTTTTTTTTTTTTTTTTAAGTCTTCAGAAGTCCTGGGGATGGAGGATTTGCCACAAAGGCTAGTTGCTTCCTGGAAGTACAATACAGTGAGCTATATTGGCCCTTCTTATTCTCTATTTTGTGTACCTATCTGTTTTACAAAGGAGTTCCACAGACACTTCATTGTCACAGTGAGCTGCTGCAAGCAGTTGGGGGCATGTAAGAATTAACAGCTGGAATACAGAAGGCTGGAACTTCTTGCATTGGCTTTGTCACTTTGTAGAATATTTCTGATACTGCAAGCTTCACTCTGATTTTGCTTTGAGTTGTTTTCTGTGTTTGTTCACCCAGAAGATTCTGAAGCCAAGTTAACCAAGAATAGTTTTTGTAGTTTTGAAGCAGGGGTTCAACATCTTGACAAGTATCGTTGTTAATCACTGCTTTCTTTGAACCAAAAACCTGAGATGGACTAAAGATTTCCTTTACAGACTTTTTTGCTATTGGAGTTGCTACTGATGTAAAAGACTACTTAAAATATTTTCTAGAACCAGCACTTGTCTGCCAAAGTTCCTACCACTGCTGGGTAAGGATGCCTATACGATGTCTTCTCACTGGGTGGGCCTAAGAAGATTCATCACCTGGTCTGGCTGTGAACAAAAGTGCTACAGAGTGCCCACCTGCCTTTTACTGGCAACCAGTAATTGAGACAGAGCTCCATCACTTTTGAGTTTATATTAGTTTTAAATTCATTGTTTCCATAGCATGTAATTCTAAATCTGTTCATAGTACAAAAACATTAGCAAAGATAGGGAACATAAATCTTTATGTCTCTTCACAGAGACAGTGCTTTTACAGCACTAAATAAACCAGGTGACACTTAAACAAACTGTCCAGAATTTGAGGACACTCAGATACTGATAAACTATATCATGAACAAAACTTAAAAAAAAAAAAAAAAAAAAAAAAAAAAAAAAAAAAAAAAAAAAAAGTGTGTTTTTGGAATTGTTTTCAGGCATGTTATTTCTGAAGACCAGTCCTCAGGTTCCCTAGCTGTCACACTCAGGCTGTCAAGGTTGTGTTTGTAGAGGCTTTGCCACAGAGTCATAGAGTCATTTGGCTTGGAAAAGACCTGTAAATTCATGAAGTCCAAGTGCTAACCTAACACGGCCATATCCAGCACTAAAATATGTCCCTAACATGACATCTGACAACACATAATTTCCCACTGTATAAATAATGTACATTTAAGTTCTCGTATGTAAGTTAATGCTTTTCAATTAAAATGATGGCATTGAAGACCAGAGATATGGACAGAATGAAAGAAAGATGCCACAGATGTGTGGGTATATTTATCTGTTTTCAAGTGTTGAGACACTGCAATATACATTTTTCTTTGCGTAAGTACCAATCTAATTTTTTTAGTCAACTAAATGTTGTCAAGTAGATCATGCAGCATTTTTTTTTGTGTATCTCTATCTGTACAAATTACTATTTTGACTTTACATTAAGTTGAATATTGTGTGTTCAAATGACCTTGGCAGAACTTAAATGACCATATGTCCTCTGAATACATTTGTCAAAATAAGCATTTAAAACAATTAAATGAGACATATTACCTCATTTTTTATATCCAATTATACAATCTTATGTCCATAATTGACATGGTCTAAATGTGAAATAGAGAAGAGATGGTTGATTTTCAGCAGGGGTCAGAGAAATTCCACACCATAGTTAAATGTCTTTTGAACTGTTAAAACTGGATTGGCACTTCGTTTTGATTTCCATAGAACATGAGACCAACTCATTTTTATATGGCTTTGGAGAAACATTAAAAATTATTAATGAATGGTACTAAATGTGAAAACAAAGGAATGACAATCATGAGTAAAAAAACAAGTGTATCCTTTTATCTTATCACAGCTAGATAATATTTTTAGCTTCCTGACGATCATCTGGCTAAATATTATTTAAACATTGAAATCAACCAAGTTCTGATGCATGTAGAGTTACACAACAACTACAGCAAATAAGCAACACATATAGTAAAACAAACAGAATAACAAAATCACAGAAGGGACCACAATAGGTCATCTGGTCCAGCCTCCCAGCTCAAGCAGGGAAACCCATCATATTTAACATACACAATGTTCCTGGGATGGAGAAACCAAATTCAGCCCATCAGTTAAGAATATACATCGGAGATCAAATTTCTCAGCAAGGATTCATTACATTTACATATACATTTGCCATTTCCTTAGATGAACAAAATTAATATATACTGAGTAGATTCCATTCAAACTAAATTTCATATTAAATAGTAAAAAAAAAATCTTGGAATACAAACACAGAACATAAACTGAAGTTTTACTACTGTAAAATGAAACAGTAAATATTGATGCAGTTATGAAAAGAGAAAAGCCTGAATTCTTTTTTAAACAAAACAAAAAGCATTAGAAACATGATTTTTTAAATGTTATTTTACTTTTATAATTATTTACCTAACTATCAATAAATAACTAAATATGAAACTGTATTTTCAAAACACATGAAAATATTCTAGCTCCACATTATTTCACATTATGCAATTATGTACTTATATAACAAATACTTTGAAATGAATTTTTTCCCAGGTATATAAGTCATAGATCTGTAGTAAAATATTAGTCACAATTCTGCATATTCTTTCTATATTTAAATCACATCTAGAATGTAAAAGGCATTAACCTTTCTCTGTAGAATTTCTATAAAATTTCATATTAATTATTTTAAATAAATTTATTTTTTCATAGTTTTTTCTTAATTTCTTCACTGTCACTAGTATAACTTCAAATGCTTTATGAGAAAAACCCATTACAATCAACAAGCAGCTGAAATACATTTATGGACCTAAAACGAATACAGGTTTCAGTGATAAATTTCAGTATTAGTCTAATAACTATTAAAGATGAATAATTTTCTACCTAGAAAATAAATTATTATGTTGTTTCAAATGAACTGCCTTATGGTATAATCAAATCATCAATTATAATTTTTCCTTACCTGGGAAATCAATGGGGACAAATTAAAAAAAAAAAAAAAAGTGGATTTACCTGATGCTATATTTTAGAACTGCAACTATTATTTTTAGGTAACCTTTTTTCACTTTTAATTATAAAGTAGATGCTACCAGAATGGCTTGGTCAGGCCTGCATTGCAAAATAACTGAGAAAACAACCACTGATAATCCAAAAGACCAAGACAGTTAACAGGAACTACTCTGGTTTTCGACACTTCTGCCTGCAAACACTCCTAAGTTGCATGACGGAGTGATAACAAATGTATAATGATGTGGGTTACTTGTGTGGTGTATTGAGCAAAATCCAGTAAGGTGGTCATCTATACTAACAGTAGTCATGGATGTCATATTACACAGGAAAATGTAAGTGTCTCAAGGAAAGTCTTTGCGTGCCTGAATAAAGATTCTGTTTCTCTTTCCTGTGTTTCTGTATGTGTGATGGATCGAATTCTGAGTTGCACAACTGACTTCTTTTTCCAGATTCCAGATGTGATTTACCCATTCTTGTTTTTGTAATGCTAGTTCATTTCAGCCACCTATTGAACTGCCCCGACAGACATCTGAACATGAATTCATGCGGTTTGAGGGTAGAAAGATACCAGCCTCATCCAAGAGATAATTATTGTTGTATTATCCAAAAGCCTAAATGGTTCTTGACTGCAAAGACCTGGAATGACCTTATGATATGCAACAGGACTTAATTTCAAAGAATGACATAGTGGATTTTGAAAAGAAAGGCTTCTTGTCACTTTTTAATGTGCACATTCTTTTAGTGAGCAGGAGGAAAAAGGAATGTAGGAAAAAAAATTATTAAAAGCAAACTCGTCTAATGTAAGTTTGTAGGAAATTCCTTGGAAAAAACCAGAATATAAAGGAAATGGTAAAGTCTATTATCCTTTGTCACAGAACAAGAATATGAGGAAAATTATTTTTAAACCACAAAGTAAAGTGCTTCAGATATTTAATCAAATTATGGACATGAGAGTAGGCTGAGAAAGATTTAAGTGTTCTGAACCTTCACCCATTTTTAGTTTGGTCTTAATAAGAATATAATTGTCTTTTCTCTTCTCTTCTCTTCTCTTCTCTTCTCTTCTCTTCTCTTCTCTTCTCTTCTCTTCTATTCTCTTCTCTTCTCTTCTCTTCTCTTCTCTTCATTAAGACATATTTATTTTTAGAACTTGATAATCTTTGCCAAAAGAAAACAGCACAAACCAGAAAAGATTGTCCTTTCCATATAGAGGATCTGGATGCAATCTGAAGATACTAGAACTCACACTTCAGTCTTGTCTTTACAAGACTTCCAGAGCTGTTTCTACAACAAAGAGGATAAAAACTCAGTTACACAATTCAGGGGGCATCTCTGATGCTATTGGGATGAACAGCAAAACTCCACAAGACAGACAGGATTTCATTCCTATTATAAATGAATATTCAAAATGAATTGCCAGCCCATAAAATATGTGATTATTAGTCCTTAAAAGATGCTGAATTTTTTAAATGATATATAAAACTTTTTTCCTTTAAAAGGTTTTACTTATAATAACATGTGCATTAACCTCTTCAGTTTGGATCATTTCTGTATGGATACTGTATGCATAATTCCACTCTCAAAGAGAAGATTGCCAGTAGTATAAACATGTCATTATGCAAAGTAATTAGATGCAGAAAAATAAATAGACTCAATGCTGAGAGCTTATAGAAGTGCAGATAAACAAGTACTCAAAATGTTTTTTAATAGATGTTTAGAAAAATCAGCCATATCATTCAGGTTAATGACTTAGTTCCATCAAGATTTGCTGTTATGGGTTCAGAATATACAATTATAATGCTTATAATTCAAAGTGAGAAAACCTTGATGGCTGTTTGCAGTTTGCTGATCTGCTGAAGCAGTCTTCAGCAGATCAGCAATCAACCTTTAAAATCATCCTTGTAAATATATAAAGGTGTTTTCTTTAAACTCAGAAATGGTTCTAAAAATCCCTTTCTGCTTATAATTGTGAATTCTTGGGGTTTTGCTATGAGTCTAAAAAATACTGGAAATCATGTTTTCTTTTTTTGAGTGAGATACAATGGTTTTCATTTTGGCTTTGACCTGTCATTCAGATCTGTATTAACAGCAAACACCCCTCCAGCTACAACTGGGGATTCCTTATTCTCTGGTCTTCACTTACTACTATAGCTTTAAAAGACTCTTCTGTCCTTTTCTGAGTCATTTAGAGCAATCAGTAAGGATAGTAACAGCCAGTACTCTTTCTCTGCTTTTGTTGGTTTGATTGACTTTCAACTTGGCTAAAAGTCCAAAGATCAAAATATGTCTATGTTAATAAAATTTTCTTTAAAGTCCATTTTACCTCTGTAAGTGTCATTAGTTTTTGGAGTTCTTTTCTCTTAGATGCATTCAAAGGTCTTGATGATCTCTTAAAACTGAAGTTGAGCTTAGCCTCATTTGGTTTTGATAGAAGTAGATCCAGACTGGGGCTGAAGCCTATCCAAAAGTACAAGTAATTTAAGCAACATGTTCATAATATCTGCCCAGCTCTTACTCATTGGATGATTCTGATACGCACTGGGAAAACAATGTAAAAGATAATTGTCACAGAATTATTTATGTGTCCAAAAGCTCTGGACTACCTCTGCCCAATGGTCATATATGTGCTGTAAAGGCACAAACATGCAGACTTTAACTCTTTACAGTTTTTCATTCTGGTAGAAGATTTGGGATGAGAAGTTGTTAGTGACCCAAGTAGCAACCACTGCCTTCCAAAGATGTTGGCAAGAGGTTGCACAGTAAGCAAGGTGGGATCTGCTGACCATCTGTTAGAATGCAACAAATAACAAAACCAAAACCAAAACCAAAACCAAACCAAACAAAAAAGCTGTGGAGAGGAGAGTGGAGTGGTAGGGACATGAGTGATAGAGTGATATGTCTAGATATCCTAGGCTGTGCAGAAACCCAGTCCCGAAGAGGATCTGCTATGTAGAAGTAAGGCTGACAGACACTACATCCACTCCAGAGTGAAGTATCTTCTTCTGCACTGGCTACATGGGAGGCTTCATATGTCTGTTCTGGACCGAAGAGGGCATGTGTGTAAGTAGTTTCAAAATAAGTACAGATACAATAGAAAAATGTGTTTGGTTTTACCTGTGCAACCTATTTCTCATACCAGAGTATTAAGCCAGCGGAGGTTTTTCAAAGAAAACTTGAGGATGTGTATGATAATCATGTGGTGGTATTCTTATGGTGATTTGTGTAGGCCCATGGCAATTACCTTGTTATCAGGGAGCATGTCTTAATTTTAAGAGTCCTTGGCAGCCTGTTTATTTCCGACTTTATCCATGGAACTTCAGCTTCATTCAGCAGACAAAATAGATATACAGGGCAGAAGAATTAAGATCCCACTGGGAACAATAAATCTGGTCTGTCCTATTTTTCAAGTGCAGCTTGAATTATCTTCTAATAACAGAGAATACAGGGAGGAGAGACTGTCAGTTAATTCATTCTTATGTCATTAAATCTGTTGTCATGAAAACTAACTGAAAATAAAAGTAAGGCTATGTAAACAGCCTTACTTTCATTGTGTCTTTAGGCTATACAAATCAGATTCAAACATTAAGACAAACGGCATTTCTATGTCCTCTAATGTCTCTGTTTAGGTGGGTGCTGGATAGAGTGGTGAAGGCAGGTTCTACTCTTCCACCTGCAATATAAAGGCAGATTTAAGCTGTTACACATGCTCCCTTGAGACAAAGCAAACTGTAGATATTTTAGCATGCTTAGAGCGTCTTTGTCTTCTTCATGTGTATTTTAGTGTTTCTATAAAATAATTGTGCTACAGTTTCAGAGGTACACTTGGCTTGCTGATATTTTCATGGAACGCGTTGCATTCTGTAGAGCATCTGTCTGTCTTACTCATGCAGGTATTGAGAACCACTGAGTAAAAAGCTATTCCTGCAGATAACTGATTTTATTATAGGTCAGATAAAAAGATATGAGAAGTTCCAACAGCTGTGGAACTTTTCAGTTATTCCAAGTTAAAAATAATATAACTTTCATGAAGAATCAAAACTTTGCGTGTTGTGGTGGAGGAAGTCTAAATAAATATTAGGCTGTGTCCCCTCCCCAGAGGTGCTAGGGGCTGAACACAAAGACAGGAATTAAACAGGTTCCCTATAACACACAAATTTTCTGACCATCCACTCTGTGCCACTGCCTGGTAAGGAAGGTGTCCTCCAAACTAATATCCTTAAAAACCTCTTGAATATTTACTAAAGTTCACTTCTTTAGAGAGAAATCTCAGGGGCTTGGTCAACTGGTGTTGCCAAAGTGGCTTTTTGCATATGAGTTTTGTGGACTAAAACCTGTGTAAAACCTGATAAGTGTTATGAACCTTTAGGTTTTGGAAATTACTCTCATTTCCCTACAATCACAATTTTATGGTCTGCATTTTCTGAAGCTTTGAACCAATAATGTATTTTCAACCAATGTATATGCTCATATGTTCACGTTCATTCTTTGAGCCAAATTTTTAAAATAATTCTGATCAAAAAAAGTGCCAGTGGGGACTGCAAGTGTGTCCATGAGAAGAGGCAATGACAGGCACAGCTGAGACCCTCAGCCCCAGGCAGGAATGGGTGAGGGGAAAAGGGGGAGAAATGGTCCAGCTGAGGAGAGAGCAGGAGGAGGGACAGGAGATCTCTCCTCTTGGAGAACCCCAGCCAAAGTAGGTGGATTTCTCCTGAGGAGCTGTAGTCTCTGCAGAGGAGCCCAGGATGGATCAGGAGCACCCAAGAGGGGATGATACAGACACTTACCCCATCACCCACATCTCCTGCATCCCTCAGGGTAGAGTTAGGGCAGGTGGGGCTTGGGAGCAAAGGAGTGAAGGTGAGCCTGGGGGGAACATGTCATTTTAATTTCATCTTTATTCCTCACTGCCTAAATCTATTTTAATTAGTAACAAATTAAAATAATTTTCCCAAAGACTAGTCTGTTTTTCTCCAGAGGTAGCTGGTACGTAATTTCCCTGTCTTTATCCTGACCCATAAGCTTTTGTCATCTTATTTTCTTCCCAGTCCTGTTGAGGATTGGGAGAGAGGGAGTGACTGGATGGGGGTGTCTGGGAGCTAGCCAACACCCAAGACAAACACGCCAAAAATGGAATATGAAATCAAAATTCTCATTTCAAATTGTAGGTTGAAAAAGTACATTTTCAGGCCCTCAGCAGCTTGGAAGACAGGGCAAACTTGATGCATTTTCACAACGGTGTTTTTACCGGTAGCTTATATATGCAATCATATTTTTGTGTTAAAGAAGACACTTCTGTAGCTACCATAAATTCCATAAAGTTGGTCCAACATTTTCTTCAGCACATATTTCATAGGTGATGCTCACTGCTTTCCCCTCTCTAGAAATTTTTACTTGCTTCTCAGGCTTACCAGGTAACACATTTGTCCTGTGATGTGATCCTTCACCTTTCTTTAAAGGATTCAGTTTAGAAATGATCCATGAGATTAAATGGCATACTAGGATGCCACCCCCAAATTAAGTGAAGGAGTTTCAGATCATGGATGGAACATAAGGTATTCATCCCACAGTAGCCATTCAAATATGTCATTCACCATGAGTAATAAAATTTTATAGGACAGCAAGAGACACACTATGCTAAGCACCAATGCATACACCATTATTCAAGAGTAACCTCCTTTACTCTTGTTCTAGGTCAAAAGTAACATTCTGGTGTTCTGGAAATTCTGGGAAAAGGAAAACAAAAAGAAAGTGTTGATGTGCAGGCTCATTTAAGATCAGGTATTTATTCTGAGAAACTAATAGCAAATAAAAAAGTCATATGGGGAGAGGTGAAAAGAACAAGGAGATGTATCAAGGTCAAACTACACTAGGCAGTTTTGATCAAATGTTTCTGAACTGGAACTGAGTCTTCCACAGTGTGAGGGTTTCTGTTGGACAAGAGTGACATACTGAAACTGGAAAGAACACACACACTGCCAAAAATAGCAGAAAAAGTGAGACAATAATAGCCACTCTGCAAAGCTCTTGTTTTATTTTTTCTCTCCTATAAAATTTTGGAAAAAAATCTGTCTTCCAGTCATTGTTGATGTATACTTTATGATTCTATATATATTTACTTTGGACTCACAAAAAAATTATCTCATACATAAAATGACATAGTTTTTTTTGTGTCTCCCTTATGTCATCAGTGGAACAGGAAAAAAATAATTTTAAGAGATAAGAAAAACATACATTTGAACTGTTCTTTGAAAAATAAGGTAAAAGGGTCATTGTGGTGAAAATTTGGGAAAATTAATTATTGTGCATTGTCTTTAATGAGTGAAGATGTGTCCTTCCCATCTACTTTTTTGTGAGTTGTCCTATGCAAATCTGAAATAATTTGTATACTTCTATTTTAGTTCATTTGAAAGATTTGTCAAGATACGTCTGTGGCTCAGTTGAGGGACAGTAATATCTTAAATCAGTGTTTTTCTTCCCCAAAAAATTGTTTCTTAAACAGCTCATTTAAAAACACTAGAGAGAAAATATACAATTGGTATGTATCAAGCTGCAGTACAAAATATTATTTTATGATTAATATTTTCTCTTAGAGAAAGAGAAAACCTGTTCTTCAGAAAACAAAATTAACATAATGATTTTCGTGAAAACCTCTCCTCTTGTTTTATCTTTAGTGAACGTATTATAAAAACTAAGCAAATAATAGTAAAATGAAATTGGGAATATCATGCTATCTTTTCTAATAATTGTTGATTTTATACATAGAACATAACAATAACTTTCATGAAAAATCTTCAAAATATAAAAATAATAGTATTAGCATGTGGGATTTTTGAGTTTACATACCTTGTTCTATAATTCAGAATTGAGCAGGCTCCAGGTGGATTATCTATCTTTGATATGCTTTAGCAACTCTGAAAAATGTTGAAGTCATGCCTTGAAGTGAGGATTTACATTATTCATATTCTTCCTTCTTTATAGTTTTCCTGTTTGAAGACTAATAATTATAATTTAAGGAAGGAAATATTATCTAAAAAGCTAAGTAGATCATCAATGGTTGTTAAAAAAACAAAAGAGTAGTACTTTTTTCTTAACTTCAGTCTGTTCCTAGACTAAAGGACTGACAAACACTATTTGAGCAGCTTTTTTAGTGGGAGGGGAAATACAGAGGCTTCAGCTTCAAGGAGATTTTAAGAGATCGTGAGACCTAATATTATTGCTTGTGTTAGGATATGTGTGGCAGGGGTCAGACTAAATAATGATGACAATAAAGTGGACATACCTTGTAGTGTTAATCCAGGAATTACAGCACTTCCTTCCTTCTTAGATCCTTCCTGTAGATGGAGTAATGTAGTTCTAGCTCCAAAACTAACAAGCAGAGCAATATTGGAATATGCAGCTGTCCTAAATACCTCACTCTGGACCATAAACTTTTAGTTTTATTTTGAAACATTAGTTTTTAGATCTTAGTTTTAGGTTCAGTTAGTTTTAATTATTATGTAATTAACAATTGGTGTTGAAAGTGTTGTGAGTTTTTAAATTAGACTGGTTTGAAATTCAACCTTTGAAATGATAGTTTTGGACAAGAATTGATGAAAATAATAAAAAGTTGAAGTCCTTTTCTGTTCAGGATCATAATTTTATAGAGGAAAGATATTCATTACACTCCTAACTCCTGGTAGCTGTGCGCATGGAATAGTATTCTAAATGTTTGAGCTGGATCCTAATAGAGCAGACAAATCATCAGTGAGAGCGTAACTATGTTTTAATTGCAGGCCTCAGGTGTGCACTTTTATGCAATATTTTAGTCCAGAATGATGTTCCTGTAGGACTTGGTGGAACAGCCAGAAGTAGCACATCTGGGTCCTATTAGACAAGTATGTAAAGAAAAGCAGGAAGAAAATGAGGACACTAATTTAAATAAATAAATAAAATCTCCCCCTATCTCACAAGTGCACTTGTGTTTTAATCAAAGGTACATCATTTTCTGGACATTTTAACTCTCAATGTTAATTTAAGAACTCAATGAGGACCAGTTAGGACTTTCACAGTGTCATTTCTTTAATAGAAAAGAACGTGAAAATGATCACTAAACCACGAATGACTATTAAAAGGGCACTGATGATTATGGAAAGAAGTGAATTCTGAAAGGAATTCTAAATACTCCTTAGAGTAGATTATTTAAATTGAATTGTTCCACTCAGTGGACTATTTATTTGAGGTAGGCATAATTTGATTTAGTTTATTCTGATTTCCAAAATGAAAGCTGATGAATATAATTTCAACTAAAGTCTCCCGTAGTTTTTTGTATGTCTTACACTAGAAATGGCAGTGCTGCATAGTGAGGAGGCTGGGCATCCTGTGAGCTTCAGGAACACAAAAATCTAAAAATGGGTGATATAGCTGAAAAGGCTGGTGTCAAATATGGAACTGTGTTACTTCTAAACTGCTGGCAAGATGTTGTGATTTGAGTTGCAAAAGAAGGCTCCAGCACATAACTTAGTTGGCTATACAAACCTAAGTGTTGCTGATATGAGCAACTGTGTCAGAAAAGGGCTATTGGCTAAAATATAGGCAACACAAGAAACATCACAATCCCTTTCAGGAGGTAATTTTTAAACTCTTAGTGATACACGTTGTCTATTACTGACATCAAAGGTAAGGAAAACAAAAGATGTTATTGCTGCCTTAAGGGTAATGATCCAACATCAGGCATTGAGGTGTCAAATGCTGTCCATTTTGTAATACAAAGAAGGGAAAGTTGATTCTTGGATGTATGTGGGATTTTTTTTAAAAAATCAAGATATATGAATATCTGTAAAAAAATAATGAGCACAATTTAATTTTCTTACTTACTGCACGTAGTTCTGGCCAACCTTGTGGTGTTTATTAGCTGTGGGTCATTTTGATTTGTGTGTTGATTATCCATTAGGTTAAACCTATTTTTTTTGCATATGTCATGCACATATCACTGTAGTACACTGAACTGCATGAAATCAGACTGCATCATGGTTTATGTTAATATTTGTACAGAACAAATGCTCTTTACTCTAAAGTACTAGCAAGCTCTATATTGAGGTAATTGCCAAAAATTACAAAAAAAAAAAAAACAGTGCCAAGAGGACTGAGAGCACAGAGAAATCTCATTGTTCAATACAGAGATAATCTGGATAGGATATTTTCCTCTTCTTTGTCCTTTACATGTAAGAATTGTTTTAAAATATTTTTTAATATGGTTAAAATTAATTATTTTTATTGAGTGAACATCATTACACTGCATCATGTTGATAAGATTCAACGTTGTGAGAGATCTTGGACATGAACAAAATATGTGAAGTTCTCATCACAAATACAGTGCATCTCTGGTAGATGTCTACATCTGTCTATATGTGTAAGAAAACTAGAATCAAAAGGCTAAAGGAGTAGGTTAAATGTACCAGGGGAGAGTAGATTATGATTTACTGTTTCACTGTCAGTAGAATGGAAAAAAACCGAATACTACTATTCTACCACAAATCTTTCCAAAGATATGTAGAGTGTGTCCTATAACATAAGAAGTGCTGTCTGTAACATCACTCCACCATTGGTATTGTGGTATCCTGGTACTTTAAAATTATTTTATCCTTGGATTTCTGTGGCTATAAGAAAGAGGTAATGGGATGGAGAAAGAGGTGCAAAATCTCTTCCCATTTCTTTTATGGGTTTTCTACTAACAAACAAATTTCCACTACAGAGATGAAAGCTTGGTGGATAATGTTTGACATTTTATAGAAAGGATGAAGTTTTCCAAGTGCTTTTTTAAACTAATATTAGTAGGTGTATTCCATAATGGTAGCAGTGGACAAATAGTTTTGTCAATATTTATTTAAATGCTAGTTGACCTCACTGTTTCTCCTAGATCTGACTGTTTCAAGATATCTCCTGAGAGACCCATGTCGTCAAGGGAAAATTTCATCTTTTTAAAGACAATGATAAAACTCCCCAGTAGCAGAAAGGACAGACAACAGCGGGAGGTAAATGCTCCTCAGGTGGGAGTCATGGTGTGGTTATGTTTAAGCATAAGTTTGGTTTATCTAGGATAAACCAAAGGTTTATCTTGCACCTCGGTGAAGGCACAGGCAAGTTTGGACAGTGTGTATCCCTAGGGAAATTGTCTGTATTGTGCCTGTCCAGGATTGCCAAATGCCCTCATGGTGCATGTGTTCTCTCTATATAAAGCCTGCCTGACTTTGAATAAGGGGCAAGAAAAGTACTGCTTGTTCTTCAGAAACCCCAAATTTAGTTTCTTTAACAATAAATCTGTCATAAAAGATTATGGGAGAAAAAGGTGAATGTGTAAGGAGAGCTTATAGCAGGGAGCCATAGCAACTGTACCTAAACCTGATCCACATCTGAATACTGATCACTGCAAATCAGTGCCAAGCAGACAGGGAACACAAGCTGAAAGAGATCAGGCTTATTTAAAAACAAATTCTATTATTTTGCTTGAGTCTTGGAGGCTGGGTTATTATCTTTTAAACTTGGGTTAATGGTATTGCATACCCTTCTAGTTTTTTGCTAACAAACCCACCATACTTGAGGCAGACTCGAGGAGCAATTGTTTAAGGCTGGATTTGGGTTTTTTGTTAATATTTACAATAATAATAACAATAATAGTAACTTAAAAAAAAAAAAAAAAAACCAAACCCAACCCTAAACATTTTTCATGAAGTTTCTCTTGTGGTGGAACAGAAACACAGAGCCAGAAGCGATGTGTTAATAGATAGAGGAACTGTTAAATTTAAGAGTTCCTGTAGCAGTTTCAACTGACTTATATTTACTTTATTTTTTATTCAATTGCTGCCTTTCTAACCCTTGTACCTACCACACTTCTGAAGCATTGTACTCCCAGACAGGTGAGAATCCACGTCAGGACATGTGATGGCAGTACGTGTCTGGCATATCAGAAGACGTGATAAGAAAAGGCTGCGTGGTGCTCATCTCATGTGTTTGATATGCACTGAAGGCAGGAATCTCTGAACTTAAATCCCCCACAGCAATCCAGTTGCAGCACAGTGACCTCACACTTATCCTATGGTGGGAGCTGGTCAGATACTGTGAGCTCATGCATAACAGCAGAGGGTAACCAGCAGTGACTGCTTTGAAGATGCACACAGGAAGGTTGTCACAACCTACCACAGGCATAAAAATACCTGTAAGGTCAGCCATATGAGTCTAGTGCAGAATATGTGACAGATGTGCATTAAATAATATTTTCAAAAGATCATACATCTAATATTTTAATTTTTTTTATGTTAGAAGTCTATTACTGAAAGTAAAATGTCAACTTTGAAGAGACATGAAATAAAATTACATAGGATGCAACACAGGTTTAGGAAAAGTTCTCATGTCTCTTTTGTGCAGCAATCATGCACTTAGGTAAGGATAATTTCTTCAAGTAAAACAAAACTTTAGCCAGTGCCACTGGACCACTCTCCATCAAAATCAGTGGAAAGATTATATTTATTTGGTTATGCAAAGCCCGTGCAAAATTGTGCAATGAGATTATTTACGTAAGCAATGCAGGTGTTTGAATATATGTGTCAGTATTCACTAGACCAAAATCATACTCCCAAGGTCGTAGTTACATCACAGGTTTAGTTTAAGCAGTGATTGCATAGGATTAAAAAATATCCACAAAATAAACAAACTCCCTTTGATCAAGCAATCTTTTGACATTGTTAGGAAGTAATGCAAAAATTGTAATTGTTAGTGCTGTATTATAAAGTATAACCAAGATTGTAACAACTGTAAAGTTTCTTGGACGTGGTAAAATAAATGAGTGCCAGTCTCCCATTTCACATTTAGAAAGAGCAAAGCATAATATTCAGTGAAAGAAAATTTTGCTAAAATACTTGTACTGATCACTAGATAAAAAAAAAATGTCTGGGTGGCCAGGCCCAGACAGTGGTGGTAAATGGAGCTACCTCCAGTTAGTGGCCCAATATACAGCACATATCACCGGTGTTCCCCAGGACATTTCTGTTTCTTCATCAATGATGAGGGGATTGAGTAAACCCTCAGCCAGTTTGCAGGTGACTGTTTATCTGCTTGGGGTTTAGGAAGGCTCTGCAGAGGGAACTGCACAGGTTGGATCAATGGGTTAAAGCTGACCATATGAGGTTCAACAAGAAGTGTCCCGCACTTTGGTCACAACAACCCCAGGCAGTGCCACAGGCTGGGGACAGCGCGGCTGCAGAGCTGCCTGGCAGAAAAGGACCTGGGGATGCTGGTCAACAGCAGCTGAGCATGAGCCAGTGTGTGCCCTGGTGACTAAAGAGGCCAGTGGCATCCTGGTCTGTATCAGCAATAGTGTGGCCAGCAGGAGCAGGGTACTGATAGTCCCCTGTACCCAGCACTGGTGAGGCACACCTTGAATCCTGCGTTCGGCTTTGGGCCCCTTGCTACAAGAAAGACGTTGAGATCCTGGAGCGTGTCTAGGGAAGGGGAACAGAGCTGGGGAAGGGTCTGGAGCACAAGTCCTGTGAGGAGCAGCTGAGGGAGCTGAGGGTGTTTGGGGAAAATGTAGGCTCATGGAGACTTTACTGATCTCTACAAACACCTGGTCGGAGGTTGGGGTGAGAGTCCATCTCTTCTTCCAAGTAACAAGTGATAGTACAGGAGGAAAGAGCCTCAAGTTGCACCAGGTTTAGGTTAAATATTAGGAAAAACTTTTCTTCACTGAAAGGATTATGTTTTTAATGTGTGATTAGGATGATCACCCAAATATGAAAATTATGGAAATTTTGATTAGCATGAGAGCATAATTTTTCTAACTGTTGCATATCAAAGTACTGGTAAGAGATGTTATCTGGATATTTTAAGAAATGGATGAGCTTTGCATCTGTAGTAAATGTTTTTAAAGTTTAATGTAGGTGTTAGATTTTTTATGCATGCCTGTTGCAAACATGAAATAATTAGAAGCTTTGGCAGAGCAGTTTGTATACATAGCTCAGAAAAGGAGCTCTGTTATTTAGCAGACTAACTGTGCATACCTATGACATACAAGTATTTCTTGCTTGATGCCCTAACAGGTGGAAAGATTGATGACTTTCTTTTTAACACAATATTAAGCAGTTTTACAATTTAAATATTTGTACTTATTCACCACAATAATATTTACAATCAACCTGTATACTCAGCAGTTCCTCGGCCTCATTTTTGTTTCCAGACATGAACCTTAGTCTATAACAGTAAGCAAATGGGCAGTCTTGTATTTTTGCTAGTCTCAAAAAAAAGCTGTGGGCCTAATTAATTTCTGATGAACTTTGTTTTTGTCCAGTTCTGTTCAGGGTATCAGCATTTGATTGCTGCAGTTCAGAAGCATAGATGAGAGCTGTGAAGAATGTAGTAGCACTTTGGGAGTCAGTGCCCCTCAGGTTATGTGACTACTGCTGCTAATCCCATGAGGAAGTGCGACTTATCTCTGCACTCTTATTCGGATATCTCCAAGCAATTTCCAAACTTAGAAGAACAAGTAGTAAGATTCAGGATCATTGCCACATTTTGCTACAGAGTTTGGTAGTTGGGATTTTTAATTTGTTTTGGTTTGTTGGTTGGTTTTTGTTGTTGCTTTTCAGTGTTTCTTTTCAATAATGAAGATGGTGATCTTTTATCATAACTGTTATGAGACCAAGGTATTTGTGAGTAGTTCCAGTCTGTTGCTAGTTATTAGTTAGAATATCAGATATGCTATTCAAAGGACCATTTGCAAGACCACAGCTCTCTGCCAGAGTTTATGCAGCTCTAAAGCAGGGCCAGTCTGCTTCAATTTGAGGCACAAAGGAAAATTATTACAAGTTTTCCAAAACTGTGAATTTTTTCCCTCTGGATATCTGTTCCCTTCCATTATCACTCATGTTAAATTCCTGGCAGTGGATTCCTGCTCTTGACCTGGGTACATACATGTTTATTTGATATGTCATCTTACTTGGCTCTTTCAATACAGGACTATCCCCTGGGTCTGGGAGGAGGGGAAAACAGAAAGGTTCATTTGATGCCTGCCTAAGAGCAGATCATCACAGTTAACAATATCACACAGGCGTCTTCCTAGAGCTGAGTTCATACACTGGCATGACAGTGGAGGATGGTGGCCACGGTTTACAGCAGGATAAACTATGACCAGATATGATTTCTCCTTGGAACAGTTAACACATCCACTCTTAACAGCGCAATATAATTATTTTCTCTGTACTCACAACACATGGTAGTCTTTGCCCACAGTGTGTTAATAAGGTTTTTCATCTTTGTATGGTGTTTGCCATCCTGAAGTCCTTCCAAAATAGTTGGACACTGAAGGCACTTCAGTAGACTAGCATTTCAATAGTTCAAATGGACAGACCCCCTTCTGATATTAATAGAGGATTAATTCTTTCTACATCTGGACAATTATTTAGTTAGGACTTCTCTCTTTCAACTTTCACTTTTTATCAAACCTTCTATCCCTGAATTGTGAGAGCTATCTAAAGACTAGTGTAGTGACACTCACATTTGTGTTATGAGCTACTTTTCAGGTGCTCCTTTAAGCACCTTGGTCCTTCCTTCTCCTCATGTAAGCAGCAGAGTCCACGTGACCAAAGTTTAAGCTGTAACATTCTTTCCCTTCATTTGGGGTGTACATAAGGCTGTCAAAGGATTGAGTTGTGAAAATCTTACAAGTGGGTGTGTTGGCATGTTCTTGTCTCTCTTCTTGGAGGTCCTACACCCTCTTTTTGGTCATATGATAGACGACATATGAGGGATGACTGACATTAAAGAAAAATAATAAAAAAAAGGACATGTGGACCCTAGCTGTACAGAATGACAAATGGTGTTTGCCAGAAAATTCATATTTGAAGGGTGTTGAAGCATCTCTGAAAAAGAAAATGACAAGCTTATGTTGTATATGAAAAAAATGATTTTTTCGGGTAGGCTAACCAAGTCTGTATCTTGCAAATGCCTGAATTAATTTAGTCTCCATTTATGGCAAATGTTTGTTGCCCTTCAGAGGAACTTATAATTGCCACAGCTAGTTCATGCAGTTGACAAGTGGGTGTACATACCTTGCATTTCAAATATAATAACAGTCTTTTAGGAGAGCTATTTTGGGAGCAGGTGATTTTGCATACCAATAACAAGAAAGGAAATTGCATACACCGTTGAGACAGAGGAAAGTAGAAAGAAGCAAAATTGATAAGGGGTGCAGAATAGTCTTGCTGTATGGTTGGATTCTGCCTGTAATGACACTCAGAATGCTTGATAACAAGGCCTACACCCATGTCAGGCAGGCAGGGTTGTCTCAGTATCTTTATTCTAATAATATTCATGTGGCCCTGAAATGGTCTTTTGTGGGCTTTTGGAAGGGGCTTAGTGTGTGATGGTTTACTGTGCACCAGTACCAGTTACAATAGAAAGATGACACCCTAAGTGTGTATTATTTTCTCTGCTGTTATTTCCATACAGGTTTACATAAGCTGATAGTTTTTACAGTCTTAGGAATCAGCAGGGAGTCAACTATAGCTTTGTAAAACCAAAAGGCAAAGTTTTGGCGCAAACCTTTACTGAAGCGGACAGTTTTAACTCATGTTGAAAAAGACAGCCTTGCTTCCTTTGATCTTATCCATTCATCTACATAAAATTGTATTTCAAATATAAAGAATTCCAACTTCTTGGAAGAAAAGAGATTATATCTGCTAGAGATGATCAGGTAGTTCACAGCAGAACTGACTTTACTACGGCAGTCTTCTTTTTAGCTTTTTTTCATGTATCATAATCTTTTGATGTCTGTCGCTCTTCCCACATCTGCTCAGTGTTTCAGGCATCTCATTTTAAATGCCCACTCCATGCCAAATCTTCTAAAATGTACTCCACCAATTACATTTACTCTTGCTTTTCCTCCTCTTGTTCATAGTCATCTTTCTTTCTTACTCCAAAAAATTATCTTGTATATGAGCCCTTGTGTGTTGTTTGTTGGGAGGAAGAATAGATAAAATAATTCAGATACAAAGTTTGGTTCAGTCCTAATTATCAGTCAGTCTTGATTACTGCTCAAGTACATGTATGTACTCAGAGGAACAAAAGGGTATGTATTCTCAGAAATGTTCAGCTAGAGTCTATAATGTTAACTGTGCACAACCCCGCCCCCCCTGTTTTTTACCTATGGTAAAGAACTTAGTTCCTTGGGGTAAGATTTATGACTGGCTCAGCTCCGGGAGGCACCGCAGTGGGCAGCTGTTCCTACAGTACCCAGATATTTCTCGGAATAAAGGGGCTTTTCAGTGAAAGAATTAGCCTGAAAAAGTTGTGCTGAGCTCCCTCATCCATTTTGACACTTTGGAGATCATTAGTGAGGGACCTGCTTCATTCTAGCCATTAATGCTTTTGCAGTATCCTCCCACCGCATTCAAGTAAGTCCCTTCCTAGGCAGCTGTTTATGAATCGTTAATTCAGTATAGGTGAATGGTCATCTGAGAAAATGTGCAGATGGCTCTCTCCATCTTGTTTCTCTTTTTGCTGGAGTGGGATATTCTTATAAAGGGTTCTCTTTGGCATTGAGTCTAGCATGTTTATACTTCAGAAGTAGTCAAAAACTGAGGAGAAGAATTCACCTGGATCCCTGTCAAGAAAGAATACCTTCTGTTTGAAGCCTGGCAAGTAACATTCTATTACAACACTGGAGATCTTATAAAGTTTCCTGTCAAATGTGCATGGATTAGAACAAAGAGATGATTAGTCGGTAAGCCTCTATTAGAAGTTAGAGGTAAAGGAAAAAGAAATTTATTTTTCTAAAAAGATAATGGAAAAAAAATCAGGCCGGTAAATACAGTGTTTGCACATATATGTCTGCATGTATTAAAAAGTTTCTGCATTTGAAAAAGGAAAGCACATACTGTGGTTCCATCTTCCATCTGTAATTAGACAATCTGGTTATAAAAGCATAATCAAATTATGGCAAAGTTCTAGTAACACACCTAGATCAGTTCTTGTCAAGGAGTCTTCTCTTTGGTATTTACTTATCTTTTCTCTTGCTTAATTTTCACTATATGAGGCCAGCAGGTCAATTTCTTCTTCAGCTATTGGCGTCTATAATCCTGCTGAGTACCCAGCCTAAATTTTTCATTTCCTTATTTCCTGTTGTTACCACTGTGGGTTTTTATTGTCCTCTTCTTCCTTAAGCTTTGGCTGATATCATGAGATCAAAAGCTCTGTGACTGAGTGAAAAGTTAAGCAGTCTTGCAGAGAAAACCTTGTCATTGTGATTCACATATAATTATTACTCACCTGCCAGTGTCAAAGTAAATGCAAAGTTCCCCTTTCATCTGAACTCTGACTGCTGATTCCTGATCACACCCCTACAGTTTTATTATGGGCTGATCTGTGGTGCTGTAGGCAGATATCTTAATAGAGTCAGGACCGGCATCAGTGGAAATCTGCTTAAAAAAGTATTCCACAATTTCATAAAAAGCAGGGTATCTCCTGGCTACAGCAGAGTAATACAACTTTTCCATTAGGTCAGCAGGTAGGTCAGTTACCAACCTTTTGGAAGCTCTGGCCATGACACAGACATAAGATGTTGATTGACATCTGTGTAATGGAGGAATCTCTAAACTGATGAAAACCAAACATTAATCTAGCCCAGAATCCTTCCCTTGACCGTGTCAAAAAAAAAAAAAAAAAAAAAAAAAAAAAAAGTTTGGAAAAAGTGTAAAGGGCCAATAAAATGCACTACTTTGAGAAGACTCTTTTAGACACCAACAAACTAGGGCAGCTCAGGGATTCCTAATCTGGGGCAATTAAGTATATTTCAGTCTTGTGGGAATGTCCTTAACTGTAGTAAGAACGTGTGGCTGTTCAAACATCCTGATCTCATGAAAATATTAACTGATGTTTTGAATTACAAAAAAACATTCAGAAACAAGGAAAATAATGATTCCTCTTTGACTTTCCATGGTAGCACTCAAGGCTTCAGCATTCTGGGACTAGATAAAAGTCATTCTGACAAGGGAATATATGAAGACTTAACATGGAAGTAAAAGGTAATAAAGTGGCCACTGACTATTTCGTTGATTTAATCTTTGATTTACCTTTTTCTTTACGAAGAATTTAGGAATAGAACAAGGTATGGAAAGATAATTAGGAGAGAAAAACCATAAAGAAATACAGACAAATAGAGCAAACTCATATCTGATAATTTTCTTGGAGGTGGTTGGGTTGGGGGAGTGTATTTCACATTACAGAAAATTGAGTCATAGATACAGTCTAGTGCAGGATCACTTTTAACCAAGCCTGTTATTCTTAATGGGACTGCTTATGCCCGTAGAACTGAGTTTATAAAAAAATCTTTGTGGATTTGAGTGCTTTAAACAGGCATTTGAAGACAAAAAAGTATGCAAATTCTGCAGATTTTTTATTGAAAAAAAAATTACCATGGCCAGATAAGAATTAGCAAGACAATCATAAAGATTGTAGGAAAATATTCCTAGAGTAGATAAAGTGCAATAGATTCCAGTTTCTCTAGGAGAATTTAATGGAATTTATCATGAGAGTCCATTGTTGAAATTAATGGCTTATGCTGCTTACAATGAAACGTTATCTAGCAGTCAAATTTGTTTTTGATTCAGAACAGATTCCAGCTAATTCTAATTTCCTAAATGACCTTTTCATAAAGTATACCACAGCTTCAATATTAGAGATATTTTTATAAATTGTGGTGAAATTTTTAGCAAGTTGCTAACTTACTCTTGTCCTTCTCTTAAACTTACGGAAAAAAGATAATAAACATAATTTCACTCTTTTGCCCAGAGAGTGTCTACTAAAATTTACTTACAAATAATTAATAAAAAATATATATAATTCATTCTTAAGATGTTCTACTTTTCTCCTCCAGAATAATTGCACAAAAATGAAGGGCATTTTTTCCATATTCTATTTCTGTAAAATTTAATTTTTCTGTCAAAGTTGTTTTTTGTTTTGGGGGGATGATGTTTTTATTTTTTTTTTTTTCTTCCAACATAATTTGAAGCTTATAGAAAAAAAAAGAAAAAAAAAAAAAAAAAGGCTTCCCAAATGCAAAATCATTCCAGCGTATGTAAGGAAAATTCTGAGTTAGGGAGATTGAGGATAGCTTCATGACTTGCTTAAAGGAGGAGTTTGTCTCAAAACCATCCTTCCACAGCAGTTGCATATTTGTAAATGGAGTTGGATGCTTGGCTGCTAGGTCCACGCTTGGACACAGCAAAGATTTTAAGGCCATAGTTTTACCCTTGTGAGATGATTTTTCAAAAATGCCAGAACAGTATGGACAAACAGCACAGAGCTACTGGTGATTTAGAAATGCTCCCTCACATTTTTTCTTTTCTGTTGATAACATTATTTTTAGTTGAATACATTAACTGAATTGTCTACTTCTGAGAAAAATAGAACTGTTTTTCTGATTTTCCTTTTGATTTATAAGATCTGTAAAGAGTACTTTTCTTTGCATTAACTCTTAAACCACAGTCTTTAATTACATAGATGTTTCTTTCTTAAATCCATTGATTTATGAAGATGTTACTGTAACTCTTGTGGAAATAAATTTGATATTACATTACTTTCATTTTCAGAAAAAAAACTCTTAAGGACTGCAGTTCCCGATATCAGGAATCTGGTTATCTCTGCCTTTGATATCTGTACAAAACTGTATAGTGCAACAATTCAAAACAAGAAGGAAAAAGCTGTGATTCCTTCTTTCCTAGAGGCTTTCCATCATTTATATTCACCAGCAAAAGGTTGGCATGCACCTCAAGGACTAATGATAATGAAAAATGTGGTATTAAAGACGAGAAATCTTCCATAACTTGCATACTAACACACTGAACTCATTACAGCTTGTCTTACTACAGCATGCTCTTTTATGTCTGCCGTAATGCACTTCATTTTCAAGAGACTGTGACGTGCACAGGTTCTATAAACATTTTTTTCTCTTCCTTATTTTCAAAAGCTGCCTTTGGTTGTCATAAACTACTTACTTATTGGAAATAAATTAGGCACTAGGGTTTTCTGCAGTTTCTGACTAATATCATGAACTGAAAAAAAAATATTTAAAATGTATCTGGGGCAAGTAATTGTTTTCCATTTTCCTAGAGTAGAGTAACGGTGATGTTGTAGCTCAGGAGCTGCCAGCAACCTCAGCAGTTTTATTAAGATAGTGAGTTGTTTGTGGCATTGGCTGTCTTTTATTTGGTTTTGGTAGGATGTGCGGGGAAACTGTGTTCCTGGTTTGCCATTCTAGAGGTTATCAGGCTTTGAGTAGTAAAAATAAATTTATATTTATAAAGTGTTTATAGATAAATTGTAGTAATTCACTCCAAGTTGAAATTTGTTATGCCTTGGAAGTGAAACATTCCAATGCCTTGGAATGGTTTTGATTTTTTACATACTATTTCTATAGGTGTGGCAACAGCTCTGGGGGTACAGCTCCAACATTTGCTACGACACCTTCATTTTCCATTCAGTAAACTGTTCCATTCTTTAATTTTAATTTTTCTCCTTAAAAAAAAAAAACCAACAAAAAAAAAAAAAAAAAAAAAACAAACAAAAAAAACACCAAAACACCAGTATTAATATTCCTAGCTGCATTCACTGCAAGTATCACAATAATTCTTTGCTCTCAATGTGCCTTTTATTTCCCAAGCAACTCCCACTGAACTCTTGACTCAATAAAATACATAAACACATTTGACTTTAAAGCAATTGAAAATACAGAAAAATAATGGAAAGATTGGAAATGAGCTTATGAATGTCTGTAGCGTCTCTCAAAAACTTTTTCTGCAATTGATTTTAAGTGACCTGTGTCAAAATCTTGATGAAAATGGAAAAAATGTCATGCAGAGGGACAGAAAATAATTGAATGGTAGTTGCAGTTTTGCAAAGAGCTCTGCTTCAGCAACTATGAAATCAAATTGCTCTGATAAAGTATGATAAAAGTATGTTTAAGATATGAAATCATTCCATTTCAGTTGTCCTAAAAGACTTGTTTGTGAGAAATACACTTTGCATTTGAATATGTATTTGGCATTGATTATTGTCCAACTTGATTCTTTATAGTTCTGTGAACTCTGTGTTCTGTGCCTCTTTCGAAGATAACAAAGCGGGCTTAAAAGAAACTCAGCTACTTGACATCATGCTTCAATGTAACATTATAATTGACCTAGACTGCTGTTCTCAGTAGAAAAGTGACTATAAATATGATATGATGAGTTTTCAGAAGGGCAAAAATAAAATTAAAATGTAAGTTAAATAAAAGCTTAAGCTATCAGAAAGCCATCTTTAGGACACAGAAAACTGAGTCTTATTTGGTGCAATCTTAAACTCTGCAAATCAAGTAAACATAATTTACTTTTATTACTATACTTGAACAAGAAGAAATCTACACAAACAGTACATTTCAACATACTGCATCAGAAGATACTTGTCACCTGCTCCTACTTTAGATGGCATATCCCTGAGCAATAAAACAAATTTTCAAGACCAGTTAAGAAGCCAACTGTCATGGGTTGGCACAGTTTTGTTTCTAGTTATGGAGAAATGTAGAATGTATTTCCAGGTCAGGACCTGGGAATTGCTTTAGAAAGGACAGGGACCTATCAGAAGGATATTGGAATATTGACATCTGCTTTGACCACTAAAAATGTCAAATGCGACTTTGGGAAGTATTCATATAAAAACCCATGATTGCCTGCGAGTCAGCCCTTTTTCCTTTGGCCAGAGAGAGACAGGTAGCACCGTACGGCAGCCAGGGGTCGGCGGGGCCCCTCTGCCCTGGCCGGGGCTGTGCTGAGCCGGGCCCAGAGGAGCGGCCCTGGCCGGGCTGTGCCTCCGGGCCCAGCTGCTGCCAGCAAGGGGGAACAGGCAGGCCCTGCCGGCCGGGCCCTGATACCAGCTACGGGCCTGGCTGGGCCGGGGCCCGCCCCGATTTACACTGAGGGGCAGGTAAAAAAGGCATTTATGAGCCTGCCTGGTTTTTTTTTTTTTTTGATTCCGGACTGCCCGGGTCCTCTGATCTCTGATCTTTCTGCGTGAATTCTCCCCGCCCAGCGCCCTCATCAGCCGGGCCTGGAAAATCTTAACAACATGAGCTGCAGTGAGAGAGAAAAACTCTGGGCAGATTTAACCCTTTCCTGGCAACATGAAGCTTCCAAGGCCTAACTCTTCCCTGAGAAAGAAAAGAAAGGGACAGAGTGAACGTAGAGAAGAAACAGCATGAAGTCAGTGGAGTGAGAGCAAAAAGACTGGTGGGACAGGGGGTTGAGGAGTCTGTCATTCCATCCTTATAGAGCAATGGAAATGAACTTTATAATTAGATTATCCCTTATATTATGCATATCATAGGAAAGATGATTCTTTAGATTTGTGTGTAGATTTGAGCAATGGTGTTTGTGATGGACTAAGTGATATTAATCTTATAAGATGCTTGAACTGAGATAAAGATGAGAAGCCCTCTGCGCCAGTGAAGAAGTGAGAAGATATCTCTGTACCTTGAGATGAAGAATCCTTTGCTTTGGAGTTATTCATCTTTAAAAGTTGACACCCCAGCATGCAAGAGTCTAAGACCCATGACCCATAAGCAGCTTGGGAACCTGCTAATGGGAGGGGTCACAAAGGCAGGTTTCTCCAGGAGGTTGTTTTTGTGACAGTTAAAAAACCCATGAGAGAACTGTTCTCAGTTGTCAGTGGGATCCATGACTCTAAGAGAGACTCTTTTCCTAAAGAACTGATGAAAGATTATTTTCAAATGGTCACAGCTTTTGTCTCTTTATGTTGTTTTGTAGGAAAGTTAACAGTTTGTAGGGGGAGGGAAGAGTGTTTTTGGAATTTCATTCTGTTTTGTTTTAATTTTTTCCCCAGCTTTCTTTTTCTATTATTTTAGTGTGTGTTAATAAAACTATTTGTTCGTTTTTAAGGTTGAGCCTGCTTTGCTTTTCTCCTAATCTCTCTCCCACAGAAAAAGGATAAATACTAAGGCCACTACACTAAATTTAAAATCCAGAATTTGGCGAGAGAGAAACCACTACATTAATTGGTGTTTCTGCCCGGTTACTGAATTAAAACCATTACACTAACATAAGTTGAATGAATAGAGTAATGGCAATAAATATCCCATTACTGCCATTCACCACTAAGGAAAAAAAAAACAAAAAGAAAGCAGTCAATAAAATCAGTAATAATCTGCTTACCTTTCAAGCCAGCTTGGAAGACAAGACATTTAAATGACACGAAATTACGCATTCTTCATATTAAGTAGGTTGTTTTGGGTTTTTTGTTTGTTTGTTTGTTTGTTTGTTTGTTTCTTTTTCTTTGGTGGTGGTGGTGGTGGTGGTGGTGGTTTTGGGTGGTGTTTTTTTGTTGTGGTTTTTTATTTTTTTTTTCAGAAATAAAGGCAAGGGGAAGAGAATGGTGGAAAGAATAATATGACAGGAAAGAGGAAGATTAAGTAGTGTGAGGCTGAGGCTTTTGGGAGGGGGCTTTGAAAAGAAGTGGAAGAAAACCTTCAGTAGTCCACAATTAAACTCTGATGTTAACATCAGTGTTAATGGTGGTAGAAGAGATCTGCATGCACAAGTCACAGAACACTTCAGTAATATCTGTTGTTGATACTATTGCACTGTTTGTGACAGTATTTTTATGTTACTCAGTGTTATGTCATTTTCAATCTGTAACATTCAGACTGTAAATTCTAGTAAATTAATTTGGAATCTGAAACCTGCCTGTTTTCTGTGCCCTATGCCAAGACCAAACTGCCAGATGAGGTTCACCAAAAACTTGACATCGTCCTGGATTTAGGTAGGAGAGTTATTTTCTTCCCAGTAGTTGGTGCAGTTCTACAGTAGTTGGATTTAGTACAAGAACAGGATTAATAACACACTGATGGTTTAGTGGTTGCTGTGCAATGCTTACCCTAAGTGAAGGAGTTTTCCGCTTCCCATACTCTGCCAGGGAGCAGGTGTACAACACTCTGGGGGGAGCACAGACAGGACAGCTGACCCAAGTTGGCCAAAGGGACATTCCATGCCTCAGAACATGACATTCTGAATATAAACTGGGGGGAAAATGGCCAGGAGCCATCAATATCTGCTAAGGGACAGGCTGGACAACCATCAGTGGGTGGCTAGTAATTGCATTGTACATGACTCAGTTTTCTTGGGGTTTATTCTCTCTCTCTCCTTTTCATCACTATAATAATTATTATTGTATTTAAATTTTTCCAGTCATGAAGCTGTCCATCTCTCAACCCATGAGTTTTTTACCTTTTTTTTTTCTGATTCACCTCCCCATGCCATCGAAATTGAGGGGGAGAGCAAGTAAGCAACTGCATGGCAGGGTTAAATCAAACAAAGATAAGGAAGAGGTAGAAGGAGAATAGTTATGGAAGCAGAGATCACTGAACTTAGACAATGCAGTCTCTCAATATCAGATGGGAATTGCTGGGTCTAGTATGGTTGCCTTTCTCAGTCCAGCACACTGTTCAAACTGTCTTGAAATAGCATTGCTGTCCTTCACAAGCGTGAATTTAAGCTAAACCAGAACATACGTTTGTTTACCATAAAATGCTCTGGTGTCTACTCTGGCAGCTCAGGAGCTGAACAATTAGCAAAAAATACATATTTGTAGCAGCTCCTTGGAGGGAAAACTGCCCAAGGTAAATTGGTCAGCCATCCCAAGCCTTACTTTGACTTTGTGAAGGCATGTTACATTGTACATAGTCAGCTACTGATGCTAAACTGACCTTTGGATAAGTCAAAGCTACAGTTAGCATATTAACATCAGGTTTTATTTTAAAAACTGACAAATTAGGTCAGTGATAGAGATTTGGGCCCTGCCATTCACAAATATCTCCTTTTTAATTAAATAGATCATATACTTCACTGTGCACATTCTTAAATTCTGAAAGTTTCCATTAAATTTTGAGCTCAAACAGCACACCCAAATAGGGATTTAATCCTTGAAACTGATGATATTTGCAGGTTTAGGCTCTTGACTGACTTCTTTTTTACTTCATGGAAATTTAATGCAAGGCTTATTTCAATTCATATGCTACATACCAGTGACACGTCAAAAATAGTTATGGTTTTTCTTTTCATTGAGAAATAGAAAAATCAGAATCTGAATTTAAATGAAAATACTGAGCCAATTTTAGGTATTTCTTAATGGGAAATTAAAGCATGAAATTATATCTTCATGTAAATGTAAATTTCAGCTTTATGTTAATGAAAAATAATTTTCTAGCTATATAAAAGCTTGCCTGAGCTTCATATAAATCCAGTAAGGACATTTTAAACAAATATGATGTAAAGCTCTGGTTTAATACCTTTTTTGCTCTAAAACTCATCATAAAAGAACTCTGAAATGTACTAGGTATTTCTTACTCTTTCCTCCACTCTTTATTATAAACAAGTATTTACATCCATATCAATCTAGTTAGGTGAAAGTAATAATATTATATAGCAAAAGGGAGAGTCAAGATACACCAATTCCCTTGTGTTTTTTGAGGAAGACCTAAAAAGACAATCACAGAAGTTCCTTTACTTTGCTCTCACTAATGTTTGAGATGACTGAATTGAAGTAAGGTACAGAAATGTTCCATCATTTTATGTGTCATAAAGGCAAGGGAAAATATTTTTTGCCAAAAAATCTTTGTTGATTGGAAGAACAATCAGAAAAATGAGAATATTGTAAAAGACTGAAAATAGTCTGAATTCAAAAGAATAAAGCTTTTTGCAATTTGCAATTATGAGAAATACAAGGACTGAAAACAAAACTGGCCTCCCTACCTTTAAGAAGTTCACAGCTCCTCCTAGTTCAGTATCATCAGCAAACTTACATCCTGTGCACTTGACTCCTGCAACCAGATCATTTCTGAAAACATTAAAGAGCACTTTCCCCAAAACTGAGCCCTGGGGAAGCCCAGTGGCAGCCAGACTGATGTAACACCATTTACTATAATCCTCTGAGCATAATCTGACAACCAGTTGTTCACTCAATATATTATGGACTTGTTTATGGACTAATATGGCACCTTTTGCCCAGAAATGTACTGTGGGAGACAGAATCCAAACCTTGCTAAAATCCCAGACCACCATATTTACCGGGTTTTCTTGGTCAGCTGGGTGGGTGTCCTCATCATAAAAGGAAATTAAGTTGGTTAAGCAGGACACGAACCTGTGCTTGAAATGACACGACTGTGTTGCCTCCTAACTGTTTTTTATAGCTTCTTGTAACTGCCAGAATAACTGTCTCCACCATTTTACCAGGTGCTGAAGAGAGACTTACAGGCCTGTAATTAACAGGGTCTTCTTTCTTAAGCTGTTTTGGAAACTGGGACAAGATTTTCCAGCTTCCAGTTGACTGGAAACTCAAGGAATTCCAAAACTTTTGAAAAATTATGGAAAGAGATCCTAAAATAACATCAGACTGCCCTTTCATTATTCTGGGATGATTAAACAGGAATAAACACAGAGGATAAATTTTTAAGAGGATAATATATGTCTAAATGCTACAACATTCCTCCAAGTTAGTTAATCTGGAATACCTTTGCCTTGATAAACAATCCTGTATTTGGCTTCACGTAACAAAAATTTTTATGTTAAAAAGTAAAGAAGCTTTCAGGAGTAGCAGTGATATACCACCCTGAAAGGCACTAACAATTAGCTGGGTTAAGAACAAGAGGAATCATCATATAAATACAGAAAAATACACTGCACTGTTAATCTTGCAACATCTCTATGGATGGACAAATGACCTCTCTTCAACAGGAACACATTAAAGAACTCAGTGCTATGGACACCTGTGATGTGTTGATGCTGGCCAAATGCCAGTGCACCTATGAAAATCATTTATTCATCCTCTTTGGCTATAGTTAAGCAGAGGAGGGGGAAAAATCTCATGGGGTGAGATATGGAGTAGGAGAAAACACTTCAAGGGCAAAACAGGTTCAAAAACTGAAATAAACCTTTAGAACACCTCCCCCCTCACTCTGCCCCCCCTCTCTGCCCTTCTTTCCTTCCCACCAACAGTGCAGGGAGACAAAAATATGGGATTTTATTTTGCTACTTCTTAAGATTTTTCTTCAGTTTGCTTAAGGAGAGGAGTTTCTTTTGCTATGTCATTGGGTCTTCTTATGGGAAACAGTTCCCTGTGAAATTTTCCAACTTGGTTTCAATTTTCATGGCTAACAGTCCACCTGGAACCTGCTTGCAATGTGAATTCCCTCCCATGGCTTGCAGTCCTCCTACAACTGTTTTTCATGATGTTTTTCAGTTTACGGGGTGCAGGTTTTAAGGATGAGCTGTTCTAGTATAAAAGCAAGGGTCTTCTTCTGTCTCTGAAAGCAAGGGTTCTCTTTTTCTCTGTTCAATCCTTTCACCAGATCACAGCACAAATGCCTTTTTCTCATGGGCTGCGGGTGAATGTTACATCCCCCCATGCACTTCATGAATTACAGGGAAAGAGTTTGTCGTATTATAGTCCTCACCATGGCTTGCAGAAGAATCTCAGCCCCAATGCTCAGAATGCCTCCTCCTTCTCCTCCCTCCTCCCTCCTTTGCACCAAACCTTAGTGTCACCATATTGTTCTCCCCACGTGTCTTCATGTTTTCCTTTTCTCTGACTCGAGAGAGAATTGGTGTTCATAGGTTTGTTTGTTCTCAAGTTCTATCAATTGAAATAGTTTTTAAAGAGCTCGGGAGTGCTGACAAATTGATCCCATCTGGGCTCTGGATCAGGGAATTGCTTGCCATGCATCTCACTGCTGATCACGTGGTGACGGCCGGCACTGTGCAAACCGCACCAGCTGCAGCTCTACTCCGGGGCTGCTCCTGGTGTGGGCCACAGAGATACCCCCAGTCTTGCCTGCATTGTTGCTCATGGCACCAGGATGGCCCACTCCAGCGGAAGGATTTTGGTGGCTGTGAAACATGATTTTAAAGAATTAAGATTTTAGCTAAGAGTTAGAAGCAATTTATATCGATCAAGATGTAAGTTATATTAGTAAATGGTACGTTAATGATTATTAACCCATGCCCAAGCTAGAGCTAACTGTTATATTATGAGCTTGTTTATAGAAAAAGTGAAGTAAGTGAACCGTCATAAGAACAGATTGAAACCACTAAGAACAATGGCCAGCACCTGGACTTGGTATCAATCAATCACGAAGCAGGGGACCTTGGATCGTGCCAGAGGGTCACAGAGACCTGATGAAGACTCTCCTGACTTCATCCTTTGAGACCACTGACCCAATTTGAGACCACCGACCCAGTTCAAGAGAAGAATTGCAGATGTGTGAAGGACTAATAGCCTCATTTTAACAGAGAGCGGGGATGGGAGGTGCTGGGGTTATGCATATGTATTGTAGAATACATATGAATAAATAGAATAAATAGAGAGCAAAGAGCCTTGTTCGGGGCGGCCACGCCTTTTGGAGATGACTCCTGTGCCGCCCACCGGTGAATAAACATACCACTTTCTAACTTTAATCAGTTAGAGGGTCTTTGTCCGTGACTATATCGGTTTTCAACAACTGAGCCATGCCAGGACAGGGCCTGGCTTGGCCAACTGCACCAGGATAGGGCCCAGCAGCCCCTGCTCAGCAGGCTCTGAGACGCCCAGCAGCCCCCTTCAAGAAGGGGCCCAGCCCCACTGGACGCTCTTCCAAGGGCAGAAAATGAGCTTTCTGCGGTTTCTTCTTTCTTAAATATGTTGTTGTAGAGGTGTTTCCAGCTTTTCTAATTGCCTGAGCAGTGTGTCAATTCTCAGAGTTAGGCAGATATTGGTTTTGCTAGGCACAGAGCAAGCTGCTGGCAGCTCTTTACAGAGAATCATTTTCATGGCTGATTTACCTTCCCTCTTCACAAAAAATTAGTTATTGCAAAACCAGCAGAACATCAAACCATAATATTGCCTTTATGAGTATATGGTTGTTTTTTTCTTTGTGGAGCAGACTTTTTTTTTTTTTTTTTTTCCCCTTGTTACTGGATAAATTTCTCTATCAGGAAAAATATTTGTTAAGATGATGTCAGTGCTGATAGGGAGCACTAAAAATGTTGGAGTGACCCACAATACAATAAGCCATATAAGGAAATACACATTTAATACAGATGAAAATATTTTCATTAGATTCCGAGCAATTAGTGGTTAACTTCTTACAGTTATTTGTGTACAGTAAATTTCAGAGTATATTATTGTGTACATTTTTAAGGCATCAACCTGTTTGAGGGAAGACAGAAATTTTGGGGTAGTTGAATCACTTTGGGTTGTGTGTTTATTTTTCTTTAGAAAAGAATGTATGCATTTATTTTTTCCCCTAAGTTAATATGATCTCCAAGAAGGATATGATTAGTTCACTAGAGATAAACAAATGCCCCCCCCCAAAAAACTTGATCAAAACAAAAACCCCCCACCCCAAACAACCTGAAACAAACAAACAAACAAACAAAAGCAGCTTTGTCATGGTGTGTTGCTAAGACATTGATTTAGTGAAGGAGAATCTCAAGACTGCAGTCCTCTAATGTCACCTGATGAAGTATGATTGCTCTTCTGATGCATCAGCTCTTAAGAAAATGCATGGTCATTCATATTCATGGTGGGACTTCATCCTCCCTTGTGTTCTCTTTCTCACTGGAAAATTGTTACGATATTATGTGTGTACATGAGTTTAACAATCCCTAATCTAAAGAGTTATATCACTTAAATTATTAAAGGAAAGAAAGAAAATATGATTAATTTGAGGGTAGTTCTTTTTTTCTCAGGCCATATCTTGTCTCTGAAATGCTGATGCAGATCAGTGGAACTACTCAGTGTGTAAAATAAAACATGCATATAAGAATGAGGTCAGAAGTTAGTTGCAGCAGCAGATAAAGCAAATATATTTGACTTTGTACTGAAGGGGGCTAGGAGACACTGCATTGGCATTTACAGTTATATCAGGAGAAAGTAATGATCAGCTGAAATATAGCCACTTTTTGCTGACTGTGTCTAAGGCTCAGATACAGCAAGACTAGTTCTTATTTGGCTCCTAACTTTTCATTTCACTAGGATGGAAACCTAGATGTGAACTAGCAAGTTAAATATCTTCCTGAATTTGGCTTTTCACCTTCTTGGAACCAGGGTGATGCTGGAAGTATATGCACTAATAATTTCATTTTTGTCACAAGTCTGATTTAAATGTCTGTGTAAGAGTGTGAGTACCAGTGATAACTGGGTTGCAAATTACACTCCTCTTTGTTTGCCATTTGGTTTAAGGTTTTTTCTGCTATGTTGCATGTGTTTGCAAGTAAAGGATAATTAGTCTATGATTTGTTCTGTAGATAATATCAGGATCAAGGATAAGCTGGCACAACTATTTTTGAAAACAGAAAGCATTAGCAACAGTGGCATTTGCTTTTTGTGTTTTTATATATATATGTATAGTGAAAATAAAAATGTTCTAATTTTACCCTATAGCTGGTATGGGCTGTCTAATAAAGAACATCAACAGACAGAGTAAATCACCATTTCATCCTTATATTATGAAACGTGCCTAATCTTTGACATCATGGCACACAACACAGTGCTCTTGAATATCGCTCTTCAGACATTAGAAATACAGATGACTGAAAGAACATATTCTAGTAATACGTATGGTCTTTCTCTGTATGTACACACACACATGCATAAAGCAGTAAACTAGTTTTAAATATTCCTGTTGTTATGTGGTTGGAGTTGCAGGTTCAGTGGAAGTAAAGACCTCCTGTGTCTCTGATTCTAGATGTCGCTAATCAGCTCATGTGCAGTCCTTAGCTTCTGGGAAATATAGTAGATCCAGAGCTGATCCCTTTGGAGGGATGCAGGAGGTGCATTTAGTTCCTACTGGATCCCTGTGACAATATATAAACATACTGAAAATTCAAAAAAATTCCAAATTCACACCAGTGAATTTGGAAACAAAAAATTTGCAGTCATGACTTTGTCCTTTAGTTTAGGGCAAGTTATATCACCAAAGGATCCAATTTCTTTAAATTTCCATTAGCAATTAGCTATGGTTGTCAAGTGTACTGCATTCTTTTTCTACCTTACCCTCTCTTCTTGAGAAATATGAGTTTAGTATTTTGAAAGATATTTTGATTGGGGCCTTTTTTTTCCTCTCCAGTGGAAATGCTGCTAAAGAGTGCTCAAGGCTAATGATGAAAAAGGTTTCTTACAGTTACAGAAGATGTTGAAGTTTATGATGGCCTTTACTTCTCAGGAGAAACTATTTCATGGTTTTGAACCTCCTAATGCCTTGTCTTATACAGGTGAGCTATATCTTTATGGTAGAAGGTTCTACTGCAGTGAAGGAGAAAGTTTATGACTAAAATCTTTGTCTTGGAACTTCAGGTCATCTATTAGCTATGCTGGGCTTATGCCATGAAGCACTTTAAGCATAAAGAATATAGTTTGAGACCAGGTCATTTGGTCTATCCAGTCACATTTTTCCCATGTAGAAAAAGAGAGGAACAACTTTTACCTAGACTTTTCATTTTGATTGGACATTCTCAGGCAAAAATTAATAAATAAATCAGGATTATTATATATTAACTTGTAGTTGGAAGGGATTAAAAGCAGAAATTTGCACAATACCCTAATGTTTGCAATAAGCTTGAGACCAATGCACATTCGAGGGAATGCAGGCAAACGGAGTGCACCATATATCTGCTGTAAGACATATACACATATAAAGATACTACTACATAAAGCATATTAAAATTACTGCCTAGTGTAGCAAACACTAGGTTCTGTTATGTGCTATGCCAAAACTGCAGAAGACAAACATTTTGCTGTTTTTTTCATGCCTGGATTGACTGTTGAAGATGTATATAGAAAACTTTTGTTCCAGAAGAATTATACAGGATGAATCAAAAAAACCCTAATGTCATCTATGCTGCTTTCTGCAGTCTCCTTTTCCTTCTCAGTCTCTCATTGCAAGGCCGTTAGACTTCTGCATTCCAGCCAACGAAATTAATATGGGCAGCTTTTTTTTTTTTTTTTTTTTTTTTTTTTTTTTTTTTTTTTCTGTCAAAGGCTGGTAATCAACTTTGAGAACTCTAAGAACACAGAATCCTCATACCAGTGCTGTGATTTTTATTGGCTCTGAATATAATAATTTGTTTGACAATATTAATTATTACTTATCAGAGAAGGAATAAAAATTGCCTTCCAGTGGAACTATTGCAAAGATTCTCGGGTAAGTAATTAAACTAATATACATTACCATTCTGCAGAGGAAAAAAGGAATCAGTCTCTCCTTTTCTTACTGTGTTGGAGAGTGAGCCTGTGAGTCTGTGATGAAATAAAGATAATATTAGATTCCTGCTCCAGATAATATGAAACAAATTTTTCTGCTAAAGGGTGATCTGGTATAAATTTACTATAAGATCAACAGTTTAGAGCAACCAACAACAACATCAAAAAGAATCAAATAGTTTCCAAGAGCTTCATTCTAGCTTGATTCTGGAGAAGATATCACTTGTTGTCTCACAACTGTCATGAAGCCAGCATAAAATTAATGTTGTGTACAGTGGTTAATTTGGCAGAAATACAAATGCATCCACATTCCTGAACTACATTCAATGTTCACCCTGAAGTTGTCAATGCAGTTAAACCAGATATCAACCACTGTGGGCCATAGCTTGGAAGGGACTGTCCTTTGGCAAGAACAAAAATACGGTTTCACTGCAAGTAAAACTTCCATGATCTCAGTAGAATTATGAGTGTTTTTCAAAGACACTCTCCAAGAGTGCTGTAAAAATGTAATGTTATTTTTTAACCACTCTATCCATACTCCAGTCTAACATTTATTTGAGAATCCTAACCTTGAAGTTTAAAGAAAGGGGGGAAAGAGCCCATGATGTTTACAGCCATTTCCTTCCCATCCCCTAAGAAAAGTAAGCTTACTATGACAGAGCAGAGGGCAAGGTCTGCAATGCTACCTGCGCACACACCTATCAATTTCAGAATCTGAATTGCCATTCTCTTGCAAAGGCAATAAACACAGTAATATGTCTTGGATGAAAAGCAAGAAATAATAGGATTTGCTAGGTAGCAGACAAAATATCTGCCTGGAAAACACGCAGTAGGGTAATCTCATTACCAGAGAACATTCAGGAAATTAAAACTAAAAATGTAATGTGAATACATTTAAACTAAAGACTGTTAACCCCCCAAACATCTATCTATCAAGAGTAAAATGACAAATGTCTGTGGTAGCGTGATTCTCCTTTTTCAAAATAGTGGTGGTTTCTAGTGTTCTGTTAATTCATTTCAGTCTCTTGATTAGATAAATCTTCTGCATGTATCTCACAAATCCTGTAGTAAGGGCATGTATATTCTTGTGGTGAAGGTGTAGGGAAGAAGAGAAAAAAATCTGAATAAAAGAATGTCTGTCTGTGTAGCTTAATTGCCACACTAAAGGGCTCATGTAGAAGTTTTTTATGTTTTGTAAGGCATATTGTCTTTGTCCTTTAACACTAGAAACACTAAAATAAATAAAATGCTTATGACAAGAATACCAACCACTGTTTGTCTATGCAATGGAGTATTAAAAATTGCTATCTTTACAATTTTTTTCATTTTTCTTTTTTACGCTCCTGTAAATGGAAACTTACAGTTTGAATAACAGATCTTTCTCTGCTTGAGCTCATGTTGTCCTTAAAAGAAATAAGAAATATTAATATATGTAGATGCAATTGCTTCTACTTCTCTGTTTTTCCTCTCTAAATTCTTCTGCTTTAAAAAATTGAATGGTCTGGAAATGATTGACAGTTTGATGAAACTTAAACTGTTCTATTATATTTAACATGGGTTTAAAATATTTCCACAAATATTTCCACCAGGAGCTGCTTCATGGTGCTGGATTTTATCACTGAGAGGTTTGCCTGCTTGCCACATGAGTCTGGGTGTATCAGCAATGACTGGCTTTCACCCTGTGTTTAAATGCTCTCATGCAGCCAGGTTGTGTGTATTTTCACCACCCCATGGGTCATTTTGATTGTCAGGCACACTGGCGACTTCTCGCTGTGCTTCTGTATAGGAATACTACTATTCTTGGAGCAGTGTCTAAAGTCTCAGCTCATTTCAGCTGCACAATGAAGTCCTCAGCAGATGGAAAAGTTGTATTGGTGCTGCACTGCTCCAACTGTAGGGAGTTCCCACTCTAAGAACAATAAATTGTATATATATAGATATATATATCTAAGCACAACAACTGTAAGTCTTCTTACTCCAAACTCTGAAAACAAATTTTTTCAGCTCTCGAATGACCCCTGCTCTAATGTCCAGGAAAATGGGGGAGGGGCACACGTTTCCCATTCATAATTCTGTAGGATAATTCTAAGATGAGACTGCTTTCCTTTCCAGCTAGCTATAGTTTGTTTTTTGAGCTCAAAAGTGGTGCTGCCTAGCACAAAGCTCTTCCAAGAGAAGTATTCTTTTATGTCTTAGGTAGTACCTACTTCTCTTCTGCCCTTCTAATGCCATTTAGTGTCAGCTGACAATGAAAGGTTAGTTTTGGCTGAAGCTGCTACTTCAAAAAACTGCCAAAACTCGAAATCTACTTGGTAGAAACACGTCAGATATATACATCTAAGGGACAATTTGCAGATATGTGATGGAGGACACAGCAAGAGCTGGCTAGCCTCTGCCTGTATCTCACTGCGTGCCATGACAACAGAATTGCACAATGCCTAGAAGGAACACCTGCTGTCGGTATTGTGACCATCATCTCACAGTGAATAGGTGGGATAAGGCTCTGAGCAACCTGGTCTAGTGGGAGGTGTCTCTGCCTGCCCATGGTGGGGGGTTTGGGACTACATGATTCTTGAGGTCCATTCCAACCCCTTAACATTCTGTGATTCTTAGAACTGGCTATAAGAATTAACATACTTATCAATTTGGAGTAATTTTGCCAGAAGTATCACTTCACTGGATCTTAATTGTCCAAGAGGGTATACAGGAGAGCAGACCATCACTCAAGTTAGCCTATGCAAGCTGTTAAATACACACAACACTTCAGGCAGCCCTGGAAACAAATAATTGGGGATTGTAATTTCAAACAGCAGTGACTAACAGTTCAAAGGGATGGATAACCTTAGGATTCAGCTGTTTTCCCAAGCATTTCTTGCTGTGAATTAAATTAAGCTGAAAGCAAATAGAAATAGATAATACAAAATCCAGAAAAATGTAAGGAAGGGATGAATAGGGAGGGGAAAAAAAAACCAGAAAAGAAAGGAAACTCCATGCTTATGTCTGTCTAGCACATGAGTTATCCCTGATTTTTTTCTGTTCTAACAATTCTGCTATCAAGATTCTATATGACTATGGCATTAAGTTTGCAAGTACTTCTAGCAAGTACTACTAGTATTCCTAGCCAAGGATCATTGCTCTCATCCAACCTTTAATTTTTCAGGCTGCATCATGAGAGTAGATCCTAAACCCAGCATATCCTACACTTTCATCACAGCTTTTGGAACATGATCTAAACTCAACTCTCTCCTCTTTAGATGTATCCTTTCATTAACCTGGTCATAAATTATTTATTCCTTCTTTGGTGTTAATACCAGAACCATGACAGTTTTCACCTAGCCAGACTGACAAGGTGAGATATATCTCACCTACTTTAGACATTTGGAATGATAGAAACACATAGAGATTTGTCTCTTAGATACCTTTGGATTCCTTTGTGAACAAAGAACAAAATACGCATTTTTGTGGAATGAGTCATTGGCTTTATTTTAGACATCTACACTCAGATGAATTACTCTATAGGAATGCTACTCTCTTTCAAATGAGCATAAAGGAAGCCCTATGTGGCCAGATAAGAGGTAGACATCTGCATTATTAGTCAATAAATCCTTATTTTAACAAATCAAACTACCATTTTCCCATGGTTGGCCAAGCTTTCAGGAATCTATTATAGCTGTTACAGAGCACAGCATTCTTCCCTACAGGTCTGGGAAATATTTAATCCCAAAGCAAATCTTTCCTATACATGAGCTTCATAGTTTATGCATGCGTACATTAATCTTAATGGTTCAAATTAAATTATCAAAAGTCTTGCATTCAGTTAATGACAGAGCTTTATTTGCAAACAGGCACAATAGTCACCTGTGCTGTTGTCAGGTCCTGTGCTGATAAGGAGGGTGCATTTCAGCAGCCTTCTTGCTTTGGTCATTCAGTGCCTCTTTCTAACAATGGTTATTTTTACCCTTTCTTGAAATAAAAGCAGCACAGGTTTTGTCCTGCTTTTGGTCATTAGATTTGCACTTCAGATTTTTTCACAAAAAGAATCTGTGCACTTACACATGGTAGCTTCTGCTGCCCTTTTGTTACAGTGTAAGCTGCAGTTGCAGCTGTTATCTATGCTGTGTTTTTAACTGTCATGTAAAATTTTATTTAGAAACAGAAACAGAGAGATGGTAAGCTAAATTGTTAATATATGAGGAAGGAGCACAAGGAAAATATAACAGTGAACAATTTTTTTCATGTTTAAAATAGCATTCACACCTTATCTTGAGGAGAAATAACAAGAACTTAAAATATATATATAAATAGATTAGATACAGATAGATACAGATACAGATACAGATACAGATACAGATAGATATAGATATAGATATAGATATAGATATAGATATAGATATAGATGATAGAGATAGAGATAGATAGAGATAGAGATATTACATCTATCTATCTATCTATCTATCTATCTATCTATCTATCTATCTGTCTGTCTGTCTATCTATCTATCTATCTATCTTCAGTTATTTTCCCTTCTCCTTTTTTCTGGAAATAACTTTTAAGAAATCAGTATAGATGAATCCAAATTTTTCCTCAGATCATATCTTTCATCATAGCTTGGGCATTTCAAAAATATCATCACCTTCCCATTCCTTGGAGAATAGCTTAATCTAGGTTGTAAATCTCAAAGCAGGTGGAAGAGTTTTATGTGAAATAAAGGTTTCTAAACAAGCTTAAAAGGACGAGAAAATGCAAAGACAGTTCAGGAAAAAAAATTAATGTAGGTGCATTAAAATTAGATGGGAGATAACAACTATTGTCTGGTTGTAGGAATTGGCTTCCAAATTTAGGCTGACAAACGTCTTTATCTGAAATCTATCATTCAAGACCAAATTCTTGCCTAGAAGATATCATTCTGAATATCCTCCCCTTCCTTCTTCTTTTCCTGCTTTATATACTGAGATGAGACCACATGGTGTGGGATATCCCTTTGGTCAGTTGGTATCAGTTGTCCTGGCTGTGTCCCCTCGCAACTTCTCGTGCATCCCAAGTGTTGGTAGGGTGAGGAGCAGAAAAGGCCTTATTGCTGCTCAAGCCCTGCTCAGCAGGAACTAAAACAGCCCTGAATTATAAATGCTGTTTCCACCGCACAAATCCGAGACACAGCCCCATACCAGCTACTATGAAGAAAACACCAGAACCAAGACAGTTTTCATAAATCTGGTTTATGTATGAAATGATACCTAAGTCTTGTACAAAGAGCCTGAAACTATGTATGACCTAAATAGCACTGCTCATAAAAACATAAATTATCTTTAATTCTGAAAATACATTTAACTGCTTCAATAAAGAATTATACTTTCATCAAACATTTTACTACAATGCATTCAAATAATCATTTAGAGGTTGATTAGAAAGATACCTGTGGTTAATCTTGGTTAATCTGGAACATTACAACAAATAATTTACTGTTATTTTAAGTCTAATACTTTAATCCATCAGAATATTTTCTGATTATATTGACCATTACTTTTATAATATATAAAAAAAAGTTAGATAAAAGTAGTGTTTAAATTATGAAAGGAATTATATTTGTTAGCATTTGAATAAACTTTGCTTCTACTCTTTTACTGAAGGTCATAGAGTTTAATTGACATTGACGAAGTCTTATATTCAAGGGACCTATCGCTGACACTAATAATGACAAAAACTTCTTTCTGGAAGAAGAGGATTACTGTGGTAGACTTTAAATAACTCAGCATTTTCAGTGAGATGATCTTGTTGTTTGCATTGTTCATGGTATTTCTGATGGTCAATATAAAGGAATATAAAGAAGTGGTGACAGTGAGATGCTCAGTGTTGCTGACAAATATTAAAAGGGCAAGAAGTCTAAAAAAGCATGCTGAAATATGCTATAGCTGCCCATTCTATTTGTAATAATTTTTTTAAGAATGCTTCAGAAGCTTTTAATATCTTGGGTTGGGTTTTGGTTGTTGTTTTTTGCACCTTCTTTGTTATGTTGAAAACCTGCAAGAAATAGAAATTTTATAATATGAAATGAAGAGCTTAATTGAGCCAGTGGGAAGACAAAATATATTTTCATGCTTGTGTGAACACACTTTGGTGAATAAATGACATGAATACTCAAAATATGATAATTTTAGCCGTATTACCAGAACTTAGTATCATGACATCATGGACACTATGAGAGAGACATAAAGGGTGGTGATGAAGTTTTACAGTGTAAGACAGAAAGGAGTAAGGAAGCTGGCAAACATTCTGGGAAGGAACAACAATGGTCAGCCTTGGGGACATCCTGTACTTGTTCAGGATATATTGAGGAGATAAAAGAACTTGCAAAATCTTTGGGCACCGCATGACATTTTTTTAATCTTTGTTTAATCTGCAGACCAAATATCTGCAAAGTCAACAATACCTCACCATGTACTCATGGCAGAAGTGTCATTCCTTGAGTGTGTGTATCAGTAGCATATCACTTTACTGGACTTTACTTTAGCAACAGTGTGGGGGCTGAGGGATAGTGAACCACAGAGTATATTTTGAAAAGCTGGGCTTCTTATTTCCTAGAATATTTAGTGTATGCTGGAATATTTAGACATTGAAAGGTTTTCAGGGCTTTCTCTATAGCCAGAATGCCCAGACATATTAAGGAATATAAAATTAAAAAATTCAGACTCTAGATAGATGCTAGTACTGTTTATTTAAGAAACCATCAACCATAAAAGTCACACAATTTATGAATATGAGCATCCATATACTTAGATGGAAATTAATGCTCCTATTGTAAATGTCTCTCATGCTCTTATTCAGGTAAGTGAAGTCAAAGTAAGTTTCAGATTTGAATTAAGAGAGAGCTAAGAATATATCCTCTGGAATAAAACCATCATTATCTTTACATTTTAAACCTATATGCTCATCTCCCAGAGGTAAGAACACTGATTCAAACTCCTTGGAACATAGAAGTTAAATCCTGGGCCCAATTCCTTACACAGCTCTATTGTTTGAAAAGTACCGGTGTTGAGTAGCCTTCAGCATAAAATCTCTGCCACCATTACTTCAGACTCTCAGTTTGTTTTCTGTTCCTCTGTATCCCCTTTCCTCTCTATTATCCATAGGTATAAGCAAACATGGAGGAAAAAACCAGGGTTTTGGGGAAAGGGCTGTATTTTGCAAGTGTGCAAGGTATCTGCACACAGCGGTTGCATCCTGCTGTGGAAGAAAGTATCATATGAAAGATATAGGTATAGGCTCTGAAGGTCACTGCAGATAGAGGGAAAAGCAAAGAAGGTTGTTTGAGGATGACCTCCCAGTTAATCCTAAAAAGCAACGTAGAGATAGAACCTTAATCTGCTGCAGAAGTAATGGAGCTCATATTTTAAGGCACATTCAGTAACACCTTCATTTTCACAGTATGCGAGTATCTCTCAAATGAAACAACTGTGATTTTTCTGGACACCTCTAATAAATGAATCTCAATTGTGTAAAAGAATGTTGCGTTGTTATATCTGAAAGAAAACCTCAGCAAATTAAATACTGGCAAATAGTGAGATTTTTCTGTACAATCGCTTAACCTATAATTAAAATTAAGTATTACATTGCAGAGGAAATTCTGAGCATGAAAGAAGCAGTCTTCAAAATTATAGCAATTCAATACCTAGCCTGTGAGACAGAGGCTGGCAAGGACTTTCTTTTTTTATAGAAGAAAATGATGTATTAAGATAGGTGTATAGATAGATGTAACATTTTGAGGTTACATTAATCCTATACTATTTCCTTGTCATGCTTAGTTTACCAGCAAAACTACAAATTATTTTTCATTTGTTTTCTGCTATTCTTAGCCCTGGAGGGTTAGACTGCTTTATGAAAATCAAACTCTACTGTCTTCTTGGCCCTATGGATTGTCATTCGGAAATTGCCAACATGAAGACGACTCTGATCATACTGTTTTTATTATCAGGCTGTTGTTGTGTATAATTTATGAAGCAGAAGGATACTGGGTACTTTTTTTGTTTGTTTGTTTTCCCTCTCCATAAGCTTCACTGATCCTGTAGATCTGAGAACAATATTAATTTTGACTGGTAAGCTGAATAAACACAATTTTTGTCCTAGGTGGAGAACACTTATCAACACCAATGTGTCACTTTGAAGAAGTAACTTTTCTAACCTAATACTTTGAAGTTATCTTTCTTTTCCAATAGTAAATACAATACATTGTAAATCCCAGGATAGATTCAGTCATTAGTGTTTACAGGTTATGACAGCAGCATGCTTCAATTTTGAGGCAAATACTTCTGCTTTGGTGAATAACTGCTCATTTTTTATTATGTCTTTCTAGCTTGTAAACCTTCTGTTTGGCTAACAACTTCCTGAGCTGAAAATAATTGTCCCTTGAAATGTTCATTGTCAAGCACTATACTGACTTGGCAGACTGAACAGCAGCAGGTTTGCACAGGAGATGCAAGTTTGGAGAGGACAGAATCCCCTTGACTCTTAAGCTGGCAGATGCTAAAGCACAGCTCTCTAGGAGAGGAATTATAGAGTGTTTTGCAAGGAGCTGTGAAATACTCATTCATTCTAGAACCATAATAATCTCTGATTTGGGACTAAGCTTCAGGTCCTTAGCCTGAAGTCTGAAGCTCTCTGGGTCTCCTAAAAGATCCTACAAATCTCTTACTAATACCCTACTGTCTTGGTTTGAAAAGACAGGTGTCTGCTAAGGAGAGGCAGGCCTCTCTAGGAAATGAGGAATTCAAATCCTTCCCTCCGTGTTATTATAATTTGGAAAGATTTAAAAAAAACCAAAAAAACCCCACAACTTTTCAGTCAGAGCTATGGGGAAAAGGAATAACAGTCCTTTACTAGTAAATATAACAGGACAGACAAAAAAAACAACAGCAATTATAACAATAGTAGAACAGAACCAAGAACCCCGAGGGCGAACGGTGGAAGCTCTGGCGCTGATGGCTGGAAGCCGGGCACGGTGGACTGTCCTCCGCAGGCAGGGGGTGTCCTGGCAGGCAGAGTTGGCAGTGCCGGAGAAGCCGCAGCGGCGGGACCCGGGCTCACCCAAAATCCAGCAGGACAGCGAAGAAAAACTCTGAATTCCTGGGCACTCTAACAGATGGTAGAATTCCCAGGACTAGACTCCTCCGTTAACCGTGGACTCCCAGCAGCCAGCAGTCCCCTGTTCCGTGCTCCCCGGAAGACTGAGAGCCGTGACCACCACCCTCAGCTCTCCCCGGAGCTTTCTCCGTCCCCCAAAACTAAGTGATCAGCTTCTTTTGTCCAGGTTAAGCACTGTCTAACTACCAGTATTTAGTTTCCTAGCAACTTGTGGGGGGTGGAAAAATTCTACAGGAAACTTAACCCTCAACACCTACATACTCCATTGACTCTTTATAATGCCCGGATGGATGTGCTGGCCAAACTTAGTCACGAGCACATGGATTGGTGACAATCTCTTCCCCTTGATGAGAATGAGACTATGGCATGTGGCAGAGAGGGAACTCAGGAAAAGATGAGGTACCTTCACTGTGATAATTCAGCCTGCCTTTGGTGTCTCCGTTATCCCAGGATGTCTTGGGGCCTGTTGCATATTGTACAATACACTTGATATGCTCCTGTTTCAGAGTGAAACATTAAAGACCTCACAGGTATCACACAATTCATGTGCATTTACAGAGAATTATTCTGTGATGAGAAGAAGGGATGACATCTTACTTAACTTTGCTAGTCGAAGAAAATATTTCATTCATTCATATGTGTTCATTATCACAACATGGACCAGGCTACATATGTACATCTATAAATAAAGGCATAGACAGGTTACAAATTCACTCAGCCATTTATCAGAGCTTTCTTGAGGGAGTGTAACCTCTCTCCAGACCTAATTCTCTTGGATACCACTCCACATTGAAAGTAACTACAGGGTAAGACTATATCAGTATCGGAGATGATCGTCTCTACAGGATACAGAGCAGAAATTAAATGAAGATACAAGTGTATGTACTCACATAGACAGAAAAAATAGAGCCTTCCAGAATGCTATTTTGGAAGGATGGGTGGGAGGAAATTAAGTCTTTGTCTTTGGTAAGGCCACAGATATTACTGGAGACACACGTAAGTGGCTGGATGCCCTGAAGGCTCTGAAGGTCTCCAGACCTCTGGCACAATTCACAGTGTTCAGTCAACCCAAATTTTATTCTTCAACAAAAATGCTTCTCCATGAAAAAGTGCATGATTCTAACTGAAGGAATCTTTATTAGTTACTCAATTAAGTATTTAATCTTCATCCATTGAGAAATGCCTATTTTTTTTTTTTTTTTTTCTCTTTCAGGAATTGCACATGCAGCAAATACTAGGCCATATTAAACACAAAAAAATATACAGCTTCCTGAAATTTTTGTATCGGGAGACTGTCTGATAATACCTGATACTGTGTGACTGATTTTTTTTTTTTTCTTTTTTTTTACTCTTCTCACTAAATTGGTAGTGAGAAAGAGTGCACCTGATAATAGTATTTAAGTTGTATGGTGGATAGGGGTTTAAAAAAAGCAGCAACCATTTTTTCTTGGAGTCTGATTATTTGTTGCCAAATTGTTGCTGGACAGTCTGAATCACCTCAGTTACCTTCCACCTCTTAGAACAAATGTCAGAGCTAAAATGGATGCCTTTCACTGACCTGGAGAGCTAAGGAAGGCAGTGAAATTTGTGACCGGAGTGTGGATGAGTGATGATGCTGGATGAGTTGTGCTTATGAAGATTTCAGCCCATATTCCCACGTCCATTAGTCTGGGAGTTATCCTTACATATAAATTCGACTCCAGTTAAAAACAAGACAGGCTAGAATTTAAGCTACACATTGATGTGCTTCACATCAACAGGGAGAGGTATAAATGGGTGAAAGGAAAGGGTAGCAAAGTAGTACGAAATTTGTCTCAGCTATTTTCTTATCTGTTCAGTGGTAGGTAGGAGAAGACAGTGACTTCAGCATCATGGTTTCTTGAGCTTACACTCCTTTTTTTCCATCTTGGCTGTGTTGGTGGGAGAATTTTCTCTTTTCATTCGCACTTGTGAAAATGGCTGTATCTGCATGCTACTTTTCTTCTATATCCAGGAGTCCACCATTTGATATAGAAAATGTTACCTCACCGTAATAAAAGCTACCAAAAGTAATGGATGATGTAAAATCAGACGGTAAATAGGAAGTTTCTTTCTTTCTTTCTTTCTTTCTTTCTTTCTTTCTTTCTTTCTTTCTTTCTTTCTTTCTTTCTTTCTTTCTTTCTTTCTTTCTTTCTTTCTTTCTTTCTTTCTTTCTTTCTTTCTTTCTTTCTTTCTTTCTTTCTTTCTCTTCTTTCTCTTCTTTCTTTTCTTTCTTTTCTTTCCCTACTGTTTCTGGAAAGCTTAGGTACATTATGATTATTAAACCCCCTGCTTTCTAACATCCAAAAAGCAAGTTGGTGTTACTGCAAGGGAATTTTATGTTTAGCAAGTGTGCATTTTATTTTTCAGCTTCAGTAAGCAAACCAATATTTCTGACATTGAAAAATGTGTCTTTAACATTGTTACCTTACCTTCTAAATGAACAAGTTTGTTATAGCTATCTTCTCATTTTTTACATTGGCCTTCTTTGCCCTGGGTGGAAAAAAATAGAGCCAGTAATGACATGTATTATAAAGATTAATCAACCATAAAGACTATAATTGAACACACAAGTGTAGTCATTACTTGATTAATTACTTCAATAAAATAATCAGTCTTCTACATACATCAGAATAATATTCAGCGGTGACTAGAAGAGAGTGTTCAAAGACCAGGACTGCCCTCAATTCTTATTTCAAACAGAATTTTTTACCTTTCCTTCTGTTTGGTTGCAGAACCTGCTTTTATCTGAATGTTTAACTTGAATGAACTTGATCTATTTCACTGTAGAATTTTGTCATCCTAACTTTAACCTTAAAGAAAGATACTGAAACCTCTTATGTAAACTTGTACATTAGGAGTTATGTGGTGACCTTATATGCCTATGTGAAAAAAAAAATTCTAAGGAAGTATGTAGAAATCGTCACCCATGGGATTTAGGCTAAAGATTAAAAAAAAAAAAAAAAAAAAAAAAAAAAAAAAAAAAAAAAAAAAAAAAAAAAAAAAAAAAAAAAATTGCTCAATCTCCTAGACTGAAAGTGCTACTCAGTGAGAAATTGTTGTATGCTGAAGTTTTCATTCCTAAAGTATGTTTCCAAACCTGAAACATGGCAGTTCATAGTGTAGTACAGAAGTTCATCCCTTGCTGCATTTAGAGGACTCTGCTGGATCTCAAGGTCGTGAGAATGTGTTTTCCTGCAACCTGTAAGGGAAAGGTAGAACAAGACTTCATATTTACTAAAAATGTCATGATGTAAATCTAGCTCAGAAGGATTTGAACATGAGAAGTGGTATGCCCAAGTTTTGATGCTTTAGATTAAGAGATATGTTTTGATATCAGTTGCCGTAATATTTTCATAATATATTCATATTCAGATGAATAACCCCTTTCATTCCTCAGAGCTTATCTTCAGCACAGTGGTTAACTAATAGTATTAACTAAGCAGGCTGAAACAGTTACTACATGATTCAGTGTTTGAGACATGGTTGAATCATGGCTGAGCATCAAAACTGAAGAAGAGAAGTAGCCCATGATAGCTGCTGCTCAACCCTAAGAGTTCACACCAGGGTGTGAACTGGTACTTTAGAGGCCATAGGAATTAACTGATGTGTAATTTATGCTCGAGTATTATGTTACAAAACATATATACCTTCCGCAGATGGACATTGCAAAGTAAGCCTCATTTGTGTATATTTGGAAGCCTAGTAAGTTATTTATCTATGTCTTTAATAGTATGGAGTTCCTGGTGTACTTATTTATCTATCTAAAATGTCCAGTGCAGGGAGTACCTGTGTCAGTCATTATACATAACAATGTACTACACAGAACCTGATTTTCAGTTGCTCTTAGTTATGGTATTCCTTAAATAATTTTTTTTAAAACTAGCAAAACATGTTTGTTTTTTGTTTGTTTGTTTGTTTGTTTGTTTGGTTTTTTGTTTGTTTGTTTGGGTTGTTTTGTTTTGTTTTGTTTTGTTTTTTCCCTTGGGCTGGCTGTAATCACCAAGTTCAACTTTCTACAAGCATTCTTGTAGGTTTTTGAAGTGTTTTTTTGAGTTATTTAAGCACAAAAAAGTGCTGACTTTTTAAATCATTATTGATTATAGTACAGAAAATTTACACACTGCTGTAAATTGATTTAGTACTTCAGAAAGCCTGAAGAAATATGTAGGAAAGGATATATCTATATTTTTTCCATTTTTCCTTGTATTATTTGGGTTATTAGTAAATAGTTTATTCAGAGAGGAGTAAAGAGTTAGTTCAGCTACCTGAGAGATATCTGTGTGAACTCTGATAGCAGGGGCTCTTCACCTAAAGTGCTGTGAAATTCCACATAAGTGAAGTTGTCCTGCCAAGACACATCTCCAAATGAAAATTGAGGATTCAAAAACTGTAGATGAGTGTGATTCAGCCTCCTCAGAGTCTGGGTCTTTCTGTAGTCCTGTGGTAATGAATTTGCTGAGCAGGATTTCATCTCGACTCAGTTTTTACTCTTGTTTCCTGAAAATGCACGATGCAGGAAACATCATGAATAATCAGGCATAGAGAATTCCTACCGCATTCCTTATGGAGTATCCAATCTGTGTTTTGAATGGGTTGCTGGCAACCTTCTGAGAGAAGGTTAACAGGTTCTATGTAGAAACAGTCTATGTTTATAAACGGGAAGGCTGTATTAACTTCTGTGTCTCCATATGTGCATTGGCAGCATGTGCTTGCTGATCTATCTGCTCCTCTCAGAGAAAAAGGCACACTATTTCTGTAGGAACAGTGTTGTTTCTTACATGTTACTGTTTAGTCTGTTACTCACATACTTTGGAAGAAAGGACAAAGAGAGGGAAGAAGAATGATGATTTTTTTTTTTTTTTTTTTTTTTTTTTTTTTTTTTTTTTTTTTTTTGTGTGTGTGTGTGTGTGTGTGTGGAGAAAGTAGATTAAAAGAAAAACTGTAAATTTTTCTTGTCTTGTGCAAGGCTTTTCTGTGCTTTCAAGAATAATGAGCTGCTTAGAACTTTGACTCTGGTGGAGCCATGCTATAATAAAGTGAGAGCATAGATATAATGTTATAATACCTTGAGAGGCATGGACAAAGGTTGGAATATCTATACAGCACTGCTGTATGGCTATCTCACTAGGATTCATCCCACCTGAAGCAAGCCTTATCTGCATCACTTGGGTAGGACCTAAGAGTCTACTTTGAAGACAGGGAGGTTATTATTAGAGTGAGGAAATTTATCTTCATGTAAGCATATCACACACATACTATTACTTATCTAAACTCTAAAATCTTTTCTGTTTGGTTTGGATAATCTGTACTGGCAGCCTTTTCTTCAAGGTAGAAGTTAACAGGTGAACAACAAAACCAATGTCAAAGTTTTGGTCTCCGGAACAAAATAAGGACAGAGACTGCAAATCATTGCTTTCATTGATGGCTTTCTGAAGTCTACAGTTGACAAGAGAGCTCAAACTGAGTGGCAAAATTCTGAAATTTGTTTCTAGTTAATTGCCAAATTAAGATTATATCTAGCATGACACAGTCACAGATTAACATCCTTTAAACTGATATAAATGACAGGTGACTGTGATCACTAAAGCAAGCACCTCATAAGCATACTGTTAGGGCAAAACAAACATATTGCCATAGTCCTGCTTACACTTGATAATAGAAAACAAAGATCCTGCAAGGTTGTCAGTCTGCCACCTCTTATGAACAATGAATGTGCTTAAAAATATAAACAGTGAGTAGGGAACAACATGTTGTTTGTCTCTCATGCTACTTAGCAGTTGTGTATTATCACTTTCACAAAACTTATAAAAATAGATGATTAATAACTTTGTACAAATAGAGCCTCTTATGAGTGTGCCAGAATATGGCCTTGAGTGCTAAAATTCAATATATTATTAAAATGCTTTTCCCCAGAAAGCAAAGACCCCTGTGGCTATTTCTGTAACCTTAAATATAATAGCTTGCCAATGAATTTAAATTATGCTCACTATGGTTGTCATTTCATCAGAATTCTTTGAATACTTAAAATATGAAGGAATGTCAAAATTTAGCACTAGTACTTAAGTAAAAATCTGTTCAGGGATTTGGAGCTCTAGAAATATTACTGTATATTCATCCTCATTAAATTCTATGTGGCCGTTCTTGTCTTTCAACAAAATATAGAGCTGGAAGAGAAAATGTAGCATTAGTTTGTACTACATCAAAAAGTAAAAGAAGGAATTGACTGCAGATATGCTAATTATGTTTGCAAAAAGCATGCTTCTGTTAGTCTCTAAATCTGAACAAGATCCATGGAGTTGTGCCTTATTTTAATATCTTAAGAACTGAGAAATGGCAGGAATTGAGTGTTATTTTCAGTTAAGAATTCAATAAAAATAATAACCTCAGGTCTTCCACAGAGGTTCAAGGTTTGGGTCTTAAATAATAAGTTCAAGACAAGTTGCTCTTGTACAGGACAATAACAGCTACTTATAGCTACTATTTCTTGGTAAATATAAGAGAGAGTTTTGATTCTATGAAATAATTATATCAATTACAAAGTTGCATCAATGTATTTTAAAATCAGATTTTATATCCTGATGAATCCTACTGAAATAATCCTCACAAGCCTCAGAGTGTGGTATGAAGATGGATTTTTTTGACGTGTACAAGAGCCAACTTGAAAGCCAAAGATCTCTACAGAGATATCAACAATTTGCTTTACAGATATTAATTCTGAATCCACTTCTTGTAAATTGTTAATGTCAGATCAACTGCATTAATTGAATTCATATTTTTCTCAAAAATGAAGAATATACTTTTTGTTTAACAGATAGCTATAATAATAATTCCTTGTGTGCTATCCTTAGGCATTTACTTCATTATGATGGCAAAAGTACAAAAGTGGAATTTGTACTGTAAACTCTTAAATTGTAAGATAATCTCTTTCCCTACACCTTTGAATGTTCTTATCCTTCTTGATAAAATTTTTTTCTTGACTTTTGGTGTTTATTTTTTGCTGGTGCAAAACCTAAGTAGTGTACTATAGAGTAAGAATCATAAGAAGGAAAAAACCCCAAAAGACTGTAAAGGGCTTTTAGGCACTATCTAGTCCAACTACCCAGTCAAAACAGAGCCAAATTCAAAGTTGTATTCATTTGTTCAGGTCCTTGTCTGACTGTTGCGTATCTTGTCTTTAAGAGAATTCTTGAATAGGTCAGAGAATTGTAATGGATTCACTTGCTTTGTACATATAAATAATTAAAGTGATCAGGGAAGAGTCTTATTTTACAAGTACATCAATAAAAGGTTAATCTTCCACTTTTCATCAGCCTGAGTCATTTAGATGCTCTGCTGTACACAAATCTTTCTGTGCAAAGATTTCCACCTCTTGCTTTAAGATTGAATTGCTAGAAGGATAATGACAAGCTTACAAGGAGTGTGTTGAGCTTAGTGGTTTGGCACAGCACTCAATGACAGATGGTTGATAGATTTTATAGATGTGATACTGAAGCCAATCCAGAAAGTAGTTACACATTTGCTAGCCACTTCAATCTTTCCAAGTATGGTGGAAGTGTTTCTTCTACCCCCAGGTACAGCAAGCTGCAACCAGAAACAAGATAATCTTGTGATTGTGAGTAGGGGAAATGGAATTAAAAGTTGTTGACGTATATGGTTAAGTAATGGAAAATATTGTTTGAAAATCTGAGGGAAGTAGAGGTCACTCAACAATTTTTGGAAAGTAAAATTCTCAATCAATTACAACAGTTTTGCTACTTTGGAGGTCTTGGTGGGAATGCAACCTTAAATTATGCTTTGATGAACAAAAGCACTAAATGTGGATTCCTCAGTGCGATGTCTAGTGGTCTGTTGCACCTGGTGCCAAATAATGAGATATTTTCATTAGCGTTTGGCAGTCTATTTAGGAAAATACTAGAAGTGCAATAACAAGGAGTATGGTAAATTAAAACTCTGCTCTCCAAGTTATATGTGTATGTTCAGAAAATCCCTGATCACTGTATGACTAGTGTTGGATGATGTTACTGATAGAGACATGCTCTTATTGTATTTTAAGAGGCAGAGCAGTTCATCAGCTGGGTGTCCACATAAAGCGCTAAGTGAAATTCTAATCTTGGAACTACAGCTGTTCATCACGTTTCTGTTCTAATAAGAATTTTCCAAACTATTTTGTGATTAAGCTCTATAAATCCTATTGGTTTTCAACGGTTCTTGTGCAGTGAAAATACATAGTTGCTTTTGGTTTTGCTTATGTTCATGCTCAGTTTTAAGGCTACTTAAAATATGATGTTGGATCCAAAGTAATGTTTTCAGATGGGGCACTCAGATGGAGCTGATATGTGTCATGTAAGCAGTGCCAAGGGACTTGACAACTTGAGCAGGCACAACGCTGTCCCATGGATGCTTAAAATTATTAAGAAAGGAAATGCTTCCTGAAGCTCTCAGTACTTGCATCTTGCTTTCTGATTTATTCTTTTAGCTTTTAGACAAGATATAAAAATAAGATAAAATCTATGAATAAGTAAAGAAAACAAGCAAACAAATAAATAAGTTTAGGCTGATCAGTAAACATGTCTTCATCAATATGTTAAGCACTCTTAGAAGGCAGAAGTTCTAAGAAGGATTTTAGGTAAGGCCCATACATTCCGTATAAAGAGAGAGAAAGAAAAGACTAAGAACAAATAAATCAGGAATGGCTCAGCTTAGAAAGCTGACAAGAGAAATACAGAGTGATAGTGGAGTGTTTCTGTAACTACGTGGAAGGAGTTAGAGAAGAATGGTGAAAGGAGTTAGAGAAGAATGGCAAAAGGAGAGAAACTGGGAATCAAATAACTACTCATGAGTTTTCTGTTTTCTTGCCAGAAGAACATATTTCTGTATAGAAAACATGTGGCAGAAAAAGATACTGAAATGTTGGATATCAGTTTCAAATCAGAAAGCAGTGTATTACAGCTTGAAAAGCAGACTGACATGTAGCAAATTTCCTGTAGCAAATTAGTCTAGTCTCAGGATTTTAATTCAAAACATTTAGCGGAAAAACAAGAACAGTAGAAGCAGATGATTATGGTGAATTTAGAACTAGAAATAGGATCAATTAACTCTGTGTGTGGAGGAGAAAATGGGGGAAAGGGGCAGGACGAAAGGAGCTATGAGCCAAATGTAGAAATTAATGGAAAATGGAGACAAGAAAATAAATTTTTCTGTTTGCATTGATATTGCATGTTTCTCTCCACAAGAGCAATAGGAAGAAATGTCTGAGGATAGAGTCCACTCCACTCATGGCCAAATATGAAAGTCATATCAAAGTTGAGCTATTAGCATGATGGAACAGACATACTGGACTAGATAACAGCTGAAGAGAGAAAGAGGACTGGTCAGGCAGACTTGGAAGGGAGGAAAGATAAACATGATGAAGAGAAGATCACGTAACCTTTCAGTGACTGAAAAGGCAAACCCCAGCCTCAAGCTCCATGCCTATCCCTTCACTTCCATTGCTTTATTTTTTACTTTTTCTGTTTGTCAAAACCAGCTCTTGAGTGTCAGACAAAAAACAAAACAAAGCAAAGCAAAACAAACCCAAATAACTTCCAGAGTCATGTTGTTTAAAACGCGTTTGCAAATGCATCTAATAGCTTCACCAGAACAAAATATAAGTGCTGTGATTGCATGATCCTACTTTTTCTCTAGGAAAGAATTGCTCTTAAATTTTTCATTAATTGGTTGTACTGATATTTATGCCACCCTTTTCTAATATCTTTTTTTCATCAGAAGGAAAATTGATACTTGAACAGGCTTAAAATTGACAGTGGTAAAGTATTGATAAGCAAAAGAAGTAGCTGCAGTGAAATTAGTTTCCTAACTAGCTAGTGTACCTCACAATGTGACAGAATAAAGAAAAATCTTAGTTTGGTAGGCAGCTTCTTTTCTATGCCATCTTTGTGCCTTATTTCTCACACTCACAATACCATACCTACAATCTAAGACAGCTGAGCTCTCCTCTAGTGTTGGAATTCCTTGCATGCCTTTGCTGATTGTAGCATTCCCCCAAATAAGGTAAAAACTGCTCATCTAAGTATATCCTTCTGCAATCACTTCAGCACTGTTGGGGTTTTTTTTATGCCAAACACTTATTAAAATTTGGAGTGCTGAATTGTTGTTTAACAGGTTCAGAAATTTGATATATCAAGTATTAGGTAATTGCTGTCTTTTTCAATTTTTGTCCCTTGTATTCAAAGTCCTTAGCAGCCTGCTTCCTTACACATACTCAGATCAATGAACTAGATACCCTAAGCCAATCTTTTTTTCTCAATTCACTTACTCTTTGTCTTAGGTTTTTAGGTCCAAGTATTACTGTGGCTGCTGTCTGTTCCTTGGTCTAATTAAGGTTTAGATGTTCCTTTGATGTGGTTGAAGCAAAGGTGCTGCAGGCTTTTATGGAATCAAAGACTGACCTGTTTGCAATCACTGTTTTTCTCTATAGTCCAAATCTTACAATGTGATCTTCCATTGTGATGAGTGGACAGCCACATCGGGAGTGTATGGTGAAGTGTCAGGAATTAAATAAGGAAACAATAAACGTGTGTGGATTTTGTTTCCTGCTGCCTGTTAAAACGACATACTTTGGCTGGGCAGAAATCACAGAACTTTGTTCCTTCTGGTCTCTTTACAAAACATTAATGAATTTCAGTGATACTGAAGTATACCATTTTTAGCGTTTAGGAATACAAAAATGATTGCAGGAAACTAACTTAGAATCTAGCACACTTTAGAGAGAACTCTTTAAATTCTGAATGTTTAATTCCTCATTTGAAAAAAGACCAACTATTTTGATTCTTTCCTCAGTGTAGTCATTTAAGGAATAGAGTGAAAAGACAGTATGCTTATATCACTTTAAGGCACTCTTTTCAAAATATGTGTATATCAAAGTCAAAAGCTCCAGTGAACTATGGTATTGATATAGAGTAAAGAATATTAAATATGTAGTAATTTACTTACTTCAGCTTCCCAGGGATATCAGGCCTCTATTATTAGTGGAATATGTGTATATTTTTCCCATGCTAGGTAAGGTTTTTTAATTTAACTTACAATTTTAGAAACTGTTATGCTAAAATATTACATAAGTTTTGAATTTTTTTCTGGTGCTTTTTGCTGGAGTTTGTTCCTACATAAATTTTATGACACTCTTTATGAAAAGGGGAAATTTGGGCTGACATTTCAGTAGATTCCTATTAATGGCTACAGGGTGTTAGCTGATTTTACATGGAAGAAAACCTCAATACAGGGAGGTTTTGACCATGACCAAAAAATCCTGAAAGAAGTTAACAGAAGGCATTTTCCAGGGTGTCTCAGATAAGAAAAACCTTTTCACTTACTGTTGAAATAGAGACCATATAACAGAGATTATATCAGGATTCCTAGCTGACAAACAAACACAAAGCGCAGTCATGAAAGCTGGGAAAGGGAAGAGTTTATTTCTGGTGTTTGTTTTGGGTTTTTGCAAATTTAAACCAGAATGAGGATTTTCTCCTCTGTTGCTAATACAGAATAAAGACCTAGTGAGTAATATTATTTTGCCAGTAATGATGCCATCAAAATCTTACCCAAGCATAATGGATATACCAAATTTTACACTGAAGGAAATATCTGCTACATCTATCATGGTATTTTTATTTTTGCAGTGCTTAGCAGTGTTTGAAATACAATGAACTACAGGAATTTCCACATGTTCTGTGCAAGAGTGGATTAAAATATTTGCTTCATAGGAGTAAACTCTTAAAGCATGTAATTCTTTCATAAAAATCAAATACTCATAAAGACAAAAACTGATCAGTGATCATTTAATTTCAAGGACTGGTTCTACTGGCAAGAGAGTAGGTTCTGCAAGAACTGCTGGGGGAAAGAAACTCTACTTTTAGAAGTGTCATTAATACAGAAACAGCTTGCATTGCATTTAGTATTTCTAATTTCTAAAATGCTATTAAAATTGCAGTTTGGAGTGACAGTTCATCTACAGTCCTTGGAAAATCTAAAAATAAACAGCCACCTGTGCTCAAAATGCTAGTAAATCTACTTGTAAATCACTTAGATTACTTATTATTTGCAGATATTACTTTTTTTTCCCTGACACTTATGTACTACACAAATCAACCTGGTATATACAAATCAAAAGTTACTCAATTAACATAAAAATAGCGGATATCACATGAAATGTCATTTAATGTCAGGTCTGGAATGAGCAAATAAATTGCCTCATCAGTTTAATTAACAAAAAAGGTAACCAAGTCAAATTAATGTACTTCAAATTATATTAGATCTATTTTGAATGGGATTGTACTGTTGAATTTTAATTGGAAATTCACTTACAGGACAAGGAAATACATTATTTTACTTTGATGATCCATACTGGACAGACAGGCAACAAGCTTTTCTAAACATATTAGAGAGAATAGGGTAAGCTTTGGTATCTTAGGGTCTAAGGACTTCTATTTATTTATTATGTTTATAATACAGATTTTTCTTTAAATTTGAAAATACAAATTTTAAAGTGCTCTCTGTGACTTTCAGTGACTATTATTAACGTCAGAAGACAGAGCTCCATGATGCTAAGCACCTTACGGAGAGAGGAGAGAACCTTCAAGGAGATCAGACCAATGGTGATGAAAAAGAATATTATTCCTCATTGTGAAGCCAGCTGGAGTATGGAGAATTCAAGTGACTTGGTTGGTTAAGAGAAGTTCAGGAGATATGTGGAAGAACTGGATCTGTATGTCACATCTTCATCTCACTAATTTAACCTCATAATGATCTTTCTAGTTTTCATTTTTCACTTGCTCTTCACGTGAGTAACACATAGATATAAATTCATGTTATTGGAGGGCTTTAATTAGAATAATCTGGTGCTTTCCTTTCCAGAGTACTGTTCTTTGACTTATGGGCAAATGGAAGGAAAAATCACTAGGAGGTAGGAAGCAAAAACAGTAAAGTCATATTTGGAGAAATGCACATGCATTGTTATTAGTCACAGAAAGCAGAAAAAGACATTTTCTCCTAGAAATGAAAATTTTCCCCTTTAACATACATATAAGATACTTGATACAGAAAAAGAATTTGTGTAACATTTTACTGTTCATCTGCCTGAATATTCTAAACACAATGGAAACACTGTAGGACCCTAAATACTTAAAAATCAGGAAAAAGGTGATCAAAATTCCCCCAGTAATTAGTGTTGCCTGTCAGCATTATAATTTAAATTTTGAATGCAAGCTTATATTCTGCAAAGGGGTAGCTTGAATCTTTAAAATTTAATACAATCACACTTTCTTGTTTGAAGTGGATTCTGTATTCCCTTTGCTTCTACTTAGGGTTGACAGCTGGCTCTGAGAAAGAGAAGTATGTTTTCAGGTGTTTCATGTAAACAGCTAACATTTAACATCTCTAGTAGAAGACAAAAGGACTTAATCCCTTGAGGTGTTACTCCTAGTTCCACTACTACCGTAGTTATTACTAACTCAAATTACTTTCTGCTAAAAAATTGTTTGGACATTCAAATTGATGTGTGTCTATACATTCACATAATTAAATCAATCAACAGAAGGTTGTAGAAGTGAAAAAAAAAAAAAGAGATACAGTCACTGCTATGGTAAACTCTCCCCATTACCTGCCATCCTGGAATATTTATAAAAAACTAGTTGGAATGGATGGAATAACACTCTCAAAGAATTCACTTAAGGCTTTTGCAAGTTTTCAGTAACCAAACTAAATAATATATTCCTTGGATTTAGAATTTAGCAATATTCTAGATATTTCTAGCTGGTAGAATAGTAGCAGTGCTTTAGTATTTGAAATTGTCTCTTGATAGGGAAAAACAAACAAACAAACAAAAAACCCCCCACAAAAAACCTGGGGAAAAAAAAAAAAAAAACTGGGAAGAAAACCCCTGAAAGAAACTTGCAAGAAAATGTGAGTTGGTGATATATCATAGCGGTCCTCTCTGGCTTTCTAGCTCAAAAGAAACAGATTGTACGAAAGTGACTTTAGGATGCTTTACATTGATACAACTCTATAATTTAATTTAAATTTAACAAATTTAACTTGTTTAGCCCAAGTGGGTTTTGTTTTTTGCATATACCAAGCCTAAACAGTTTCTCTAGTTATGGAAACTCTAACTTTTAACTTAACCAGAAAAATATAATATCTGTTCATCATGTCCAAATTAACATTTTAAACATGTATAAAGAAGTGGATTTGTCCCTACTCTTTTCCCCAACAATATCACACTTTTCCAAAAGCTTAAAGCAGACCAGGAGATTGCCTCATTGCATTATATTGTTTGAGGGAGTGAGATCTCAAAACTCAGTAGTGTTCATGCAATTTCCCTACAACTCAAAGTATTTTCCCTTATTCATGTTCAAACTACTTTATTTTTTTAGCCTTGCTTCTCTTTGATAATGTATAGGCAGTATAAAAACCATTGAAGCTTTGCTATTGCTCTATTTTTTAGTCTCAATTTGTAGCCTTTTGGACTCTTTCAGAATTAGCAGAAGATCTCGCTATAAACAATCATTGTCTGAATTAATTTATTGTTTGAAAAATGACAACTTTGGCAGGGCTGTTAAGCAGAAAAAAAATAAATTAGCTGAATGAAAATATAAACATATGTTGCTTTAAACTCACAGCCAATGATATTTAAATCCTGTTTAAATTAGACAAAATTTCCCATAAGAGTAAGGCAGGAGAAAGAAGCAAGCAAAATGAATAAACACAAAAATGTCAGATAAAATTCTTTATAGTTTCTGTTTACAGTGGCATGTGATTGCCTTCTGCACAGTGTGGTGTTGGCTATATAATTATGCTGCATGAATAAAGAATTCTAATTTCAGCAGATGAAGTTGATTATTTATCTGCCTCTATGCTGAAGACATTTGATTTTACATGCCCACAGCACAGAGGTATGTACAAATCAAAAAGCTTTCTAGAGGTGTTGTGGCACCCTCCTGAATTGTTTCAGCAGAGAAATATTTCTGATGCATTTAATGCTAGTAGTAATGGAACAGAACATCCTCAAAGTTTCTATAATTTTTGGGGGGACTCACTTCCTTTTATACTTCTACTCTTCTTTGGTTTCTTCCATGAATCATGTGGTAAAAGTGCAACAGATCAAGCAAGGTCATTGACATGCACAGTTTCCCTACTCAAATACTGTTAGGTACGAATATATCAAAATCAGAAAAAATAACCTTGGAAGCTGACTAAAGCTAGGAAACCTGTATAAATAGAGATCATAAAATTTTCATGAACACGTGACATGAAATGTGCAGATTTTGATCTGCCTACAACTATGTAAAAATGGGTCACTGTGTGTTAGAGCAGAGTGGATGGAAACTGCATGCAAGAAAGGTGGGATAGGATGCTGTCAACCATATTCCCAAGCAGGAACAGCAGAAAGAAAGGGAAAAATAATAAAAAAAAAAAAGGTGTAAGATGGGTAATCAAAGACTTGACAGGCTGAAAGTTTTTGCATTGGGAAAAAAAAAAAATAATCATGAGACAATTGTTGTGCAGATAATTTTTTTAAATTTTCAAAATGTCATTTCTTTGTTTATGGTTTTTTCTAGCACAAACTGTGCTTGAAGTTATTATTTTTAAGAGGCCTTAAATTATAATGGTAGAATTATGCACACTTTTAAAAATGGCTATGTTAGAGTTAGGCTGATGAATATGTTTCTTTTCTAGAAAAATTCCTTTTTGGACCTTTCTGTGATAATCCTGGTGTCCTTGGAAGAGCATTTTTATTTCAGTTGTGGTTTTTGCCTTGAATATTCCGAGTTATTTACAAAGAACCATATCTTCAACTCTTATCAATTATTCTTCATGTGCCTATTTTTCTAAGTACCAAAACATGTGTTATTGTTTACTCTCTGTGTATATCCAGTATCTTCCTTATAATTGTTTTCAAACTTATGGGAATTTAACTAAGATGGATTCCAAGTAATATGAACATATACACAGCCATATGTTGCAGAAATTAAAACGCACTTGCAAGTAAGATATAAGAAGACTGCAAACATTCTGAAGTAAAGGAATTTCTTTGGTTGTATATGTCTCATATAAATAGCATTAAAGTGTGTTTTATAATGCTAGTATCCTTTTTCTCTAACTCGTTAGGAAAAGGCCAGGTCAGAGTTGCTGGTGGATTGCAATACCAAAGCTTGGGCAGCAGCTATTAAGTGGACAACCACAAAGGCAGAGTTGTAAAGCAGTATGCATTTACTTACCCAGTTCTTCTTTTATGTTTGTTATGTTTGAATATACATCTGCAAAAGATATTTGAGGGAGACAAATGCATTTAAGGATGGTAATTCCCTTACTTAAATAAAACCAGATTAAATAAAGATGTTTTTTACTAGCTAGAGTATGTGAGTTTGGGAATTGGTTATTACTATACTGCGGTTCTGAACAACCGTGTATATTGAGTTGGAAACTAATTTTTATTACAACTGGAGTATTTAATCTGCCAAAGTCACTGCTGTGCCTCGACCTGTTCACTAAGGAGCTTGTCTGTGATTGTGACATCACATTAGCTGATTCTTCTTGTGTATTCAGGACATAATTCTGGAAAACGTCAAAGGATGGAGCCTACCAAAAAACCTCTGGGCAAGTTATTATCAAGCTTGGCTGTTCTCATGGTGAAAATCGTCTCTTCCCACGCATTCTGAGACTCTCTTCTTTAAACAAATACCTTTAATACCCTGCCCTGGATCTCTCTGTCTCAATAGCTTCACAGCTGTAGATACTGCTTCCTCAGGCTGAACCAGTCCTGATCCCTCAGCCTCTCATTTTGGTGGAAATGCTGGAGCTTCAATTACCCTCTGATCCATTTTCTGATCTTGCTCCAGTTTGTCAGTATCTTCCCTGTGTTGGGCGGTCCCTGCATTTGACCACCTGTGTTTGGTCTAATCTGTGTGTTATCAAACGAGCAGAGGAATAATCTCTTTACTCAGGATTGTGCCAGTAAAGCCCAGGCTGCTGTTGATGGTCATTTTTGCTGTTGGGGTGATGCTGCTGACTCACACTCAGGAGTGGTGAGGTGCCTGCCTCGGGCTCCCAGGGCCTCTCTACCACAGCTATTCTCCAGCCTGAGTTGCTGCAAGGACCTTATATTCCTGGGGAAGGATGAGGTGCAGGGTGGAGAAACACTGGTGGAATGACTTTGAAAACTCACCTAATCCATGTGTGTTCCAGGTGTGATAAAAACCAAAAGTGGAAGTTTTCAGATGCTAAGGAAATATTTTGAGTGGTATTTCCTGACAGCACGTTGAGAAGGTGATGAGAGTTTTGAAAAGCTGAGTAGTGGTTGGTGTTTGAGATAAATAGTATTACCTGTGCCATGTTATTATGTGCGGCTCTCTGCTTTGGAACAATGGGAACATTACTGTGTTTTTCCCAGGTACATGATCCAGAAAACATAAAAGTATTAGCAAATCAGTGGCATGATTGGATAGGTCTAGTGGAAGGTCTGAATACTGTACTCCATTAGGAGAGTGTTTCCAAGCATCTAAGCATCTTTTGTAAACAGACAATCTTTCAAAATGTGCTTCATTTTAACTGTAGACATTGCCTTCAGCATTGATAAATATCTCAGTTTGTGAATGGTCTTTCAAGACCAGTAAAAATTATTGTCCTTTCTCAGCCCACTTACTGAGCCAAGTACATGATACTCCGTGAATCAGTAGGTGAATTTCCCTTTCTTCTATAATAGATACAAATTTCCTGTTGGTTTTCACATTGCCTTATATTTTTATCTCCCTTTATTTTCCAAATGGTGATTAATCGACCTACAGCTTTTAATATTCAAAGCTGCATGACTTCTTCTCATTATGCAATCAGTAAAATTAATGAACGACAGCTCTGCACCACCAGGAGGCCTAGCTGAATAGCAAAGGGACTATAGAAACAGGTTATTTGTGGGTCACTGCCAGAATGGATTTAATTTTATAGTACAGAATATTTCTCCTAATATAGAAAAATGTTTAGTGAATATTCCTGTGTTAATGAAAACTGTTAAATTTATGCTACTTCATATTTGGCATAATTTCAAAACATCAATGCTGCACTTTGTTAATTTACTTATGAATTCATTTCAGCATGTAACAACAAGAAGGGAGAAATTAGGGCAATTTGAAATCTTGAAGAGTGAACCTGATGGCTCTTTATAGTGGCAGATGAGCTTATATTAGGCTATGGATCCAGGATATTCAGTGAAAATCCTTACATTTTTCTCCTTTGAGTATTGCAGAAAGCTTTAAATCAAGATACAGAGTTCACACCTTTTTAGTTGAATCTGGGGCTGATTCTCAGATGGATGAAAATGATCATTTTCCTCAGCATTTCTGTATAACACCTTCAAGTTAAGTTTCACGGTTAGTGAAAAATGAATGCGAATGGCACTCGCACGTTCACACACATGGTTCTAAATGCTTTACGCTAGACACATAAAGCAGAAATTCTGTATTGAGCACAGCAGAAATTAACCTTATGTAGTATCGTCATTATTTTGCCTTCTGCCATATGACAGAAGGTAACAGTCTGTTCCCATGTGTTGGAGTCATTACTCAACCACAGATGTACATGGATGAAGGGTGATGTTGTACAGGATGCCAGCTCCAGAAGAAAGCCAAATTGATCATCAGATTTGTCAGAGTCTGCATGGTGTCACTGAGTTTGCTACTCTAAAAGTGGGTTAGATGAGCATAGTTTCTGGTGATAAAATAGTATAATGGGAGCATCAGAAATGTGTTCTTTTAGAACACAGGGAAGCATACATGTTACCCTAAGAATATTTTGGTGTAACAAAAGTGAAGAGGAAGTTTTTAGGATAGTTTAAGAAAAAAGGAGAAATCTCAAAGAATTGCTGAGAAATCACTTTTCTTGCAGTGCTCTCTGTGGCATTTAGCACATTAAAAACAAAAGAACATCATTATCATTGGATTTCTGCCATCTTCCAAAGGGAAAACTAACAAAATAACGAAGTGGACCTTTCTTATGGGACAAGAATCTACTTTCTCAGCACAGAAGCAGATGTCCTTGCTTGTGAAAATAAGGAATAAATTAGCCACTATATAAAACTTTAAAGAAGAAAAATTGTCACTAGGAGATTTAGGATTATTTATGATGGAAGAGATTACCTTGAAATTTCATTTCATGGGAAGGATATGTGGAGCTATAGAGTGTATGGGTGATTTTAAGGAGCAGGGATAATAAGAGAAAGGGAAAAAGGAGATAATTATATAAAAAGTGAAAGAAAATGATCCTGCAGACATGTATTTTGTAGTCAGTAAAATGAGTTTTTAAATTTAGTTATGATTCAGAACCAGGCACAAGCAGATATTTGAATTTGAGTTATACTCACCTGTCAAATAAACCCTTATCCATTTAATATCTTGAAGGTAATGTAGAACTAACCTCAGAGGCTTTAGATGAGCTCTCGTCCTGCTCTAATGCTGATCTTTTCCTTAGAAAATGGAGCATCAACAGACAGAATCAAGGAACTCTAATGGCTTCTATTTTGAAAGTTCTTTTTGACACAAAATGATAAATATATATTTTAATATCACATGTACCCTTAAGACTTACTAATCATTTACATAAAGGCCTCAGTCTTAAAAAAATGTTTTCAGATTTATAATTCCTTGTTTCCATTAATCACGAAGGGATTAATTCTTTTCAGTGTTGCACTCAGAGTGATGAAAATAAATTGCAGCTGTGAGTTTGGAGTCTGAGATCTAATAAGTTTTATCTTCCACTGCATTTTAGTAAACAAAACTATATAAAATTTTCACTAGAGCTAAGAGAACCATGTTTGTAGATTTTCTTTTTTTAATTTTTATTGACTTTTTAAAAAAAATGTTTTGTCACTGAACTAAAAAATCTGAAATATCAGTCAAGATCAAGTCAAATCATAATTTGACAATGAAATGAATACATTTACTTAGTTCAATTAAATATTTCATATAACCTGAAATGAAACTTGAAATTTTCCAATTATTTTTTCCTCTTAACAATTTTTATTTCTTTAAATTAGTTTTAAAAACAAAAAGAGCTACTTTAAGATATGCATTTTAACTTTTTCAGTATGAAAAATATAATAAGAATAATTCTGGACATTGATGACTGATAACTTCCTTTTACCTTTACTGTAAGCTACTGTAGAATTTGAACAGTTCTCTCTTTACAAACTAATCTTTCTGTGTGAGGGAAAAGAGTTCTTGGATTTCCAGTTTTATCCAGTTGTAAAACTAGGTGATTCAAATTCAGTGATTTTTTTGGGGAAAGAGAATTTCCTGATCTCCTTCCATAGCTATTCCTTTGCCAGTCACTATAAAACACAAAAAATAGTCTGACAAAATTGTAACACCAAACATATTCCTCCCGGAAAAGAGGGGGGTTTGTGCATCCTCCTGTTAAACCAGAAAAACTCATAGCCTGGAGGCACAACATGCTTTTTGGTATTTAGTAATCTGCTCATCTTCTCAAATAAGTGTTTTATATATTCACCTTTTGCTTCAGCATAATTTTAAAGTAAGGCTGAGTTGGGTTTTGAGTTTAAAAGGGTGAGGGAGTATTAAGAGGGTTTTGTCCTTCTGACTCAGGGCTGCATAGGTTGTGTGGACAGGAGCAGTGTGTCTCAACAGCCTCCTCTATGGCTGGCTCCAGCCACTAGGCTCCAGTCTAGGGATTCCTTCCTCAGCCAAAGGATGGTTTAGATCCAGTCCTGGCACATAAAAAGTTTTTCAAGACTGGTGTCGGGAGAGTGTTTGTTTATTGAGTCTAAGTTCTTGTCTCCACTCATCCACTTTCCAAAGTGGCAGTCACTGATGAGATAGGAAATATGAAAATTAGGAAAAAATACAGAAACATCTGTCAGTCTCAATAAAGGACAAAACATTCCTTCTCATATCTCTGATTCAGAAATGTTAGTGGTAGGGGAATAGTGGTTAGTGTAGGAATAATGTTTTTTCCTGCCTTTCTGCTTCCTTAGGAAGCTGGACTTAGAATCAGGATCATTTTGCTGTACATAAAATTGGAAAAAATTTCCTAACTTTCATATGATCTTTTAAATAAAAACAAACAAACAAACAAAACAAACAAAAAAAAGCCCAAAAACTTGTTGTTCTTGTCCTTTCACTTATTTTTGAAATGTTTCTAAAAAAATATTAAAGGACACAATATTTCCTAATTCATAACTTTAGAAGTTGCTTAATTTTGCCACAGTTATAAAATGTAGAATTCCTTCTATAAAATGTTCCCTAGAGCAAAGCCAATAAAAGCAAATAAATAATTTATAGAGATGTTTACACAATGAGAGGTTATAAACTAGTATAATTTAATTAAAAAGTGGGAGAGGAAAATACTGACATGAATAAACTTCCTACCTCTGTCCACCGAGACACATCACTGACCATGCACCACACTTGGTCAGCTCTATGCTTTGTGGCTTTTTCCTTCTCAGAAAGAAATGTGCAACAGAGATAATTTTCTATCTTTCTATAACATATGCTTATGTTAACAGGTTTACATTATGTAACATAAAAATGTAGCAAGAAATGCCAATGCAGCCTAGGAATGCGCTACATCATAGACAGGACTAGTTAGAAAATCACTACAGAATAGAAATAGGCACAATGGGTTGGATTGCAGAAGAATGCATTTACCTTAACTTCAATGTTTGAGGGTTTTGAAAGCTCCCCAAATTCAGATGAATTTTGGTCAAAGGTCCTTATTTGCACATCTACACAACAGATGCCCAAACATAGGTGCACAAAGAACAGATACTCCAGAATTTATTTAAGAACCTAGCTGATGGTGTTGGGGACTATAATCTAAGCTTCCAACTCCTGTCTGTTTGTCAAGATAAGTAAAAAGCAGTCAGAGGTTACTGAAGAGAACATCAGGCAATAATTATAGGTATGAGAATATCTAAGTAGTAGATTATTTATGATCTGTAAGCAGCTCTGCGTTTTAGGTATTATTTATCAATGTTGCACTGTTAAATTTTTGTCAACAAAACAGACAGTTTGTTTGAAAGAGAGAACACAGCTTGTAATGCATGACAAAGCCTAAAGTAGTGAAAATAAATTAAAATATTGCTGTCTTAAAAGAGCATGCAAAACAAACTGATTTCCTGTAATGTTGAGGTAGAAAGGAAAAATATGCTCCATTTAAAAAGCAAAAGCTGAAGTGCTCAGTAGATGTCATATTGTACCAGGCTGGTGAAGATAAGTGCATTATGCATGTTATAATGGGCAGAGCAGGTAGGCTTTCACTTGTGACATGGTCTTTAGGCCTCTGGGGAGATGTCCAGTGATAGACTGTTACAAAATGTCATCTCACAGAAGATAGAAATGCTCCTTGCCTGTCAAACCTGATGTGCTTCTCCTACCTGAGACAGTCAGAAAACTATGCAAAAGAAAAGAAGGCAGACGCAGAGGAAGAATAAGAGAAATCAAGGTGATAATCTTGTCAAAATATGCAAAGAAGACAGTGCATGAGATTTTTCTTATACTCACATGTGGAAAGATTCAGCTGTAACTTGTTAAAATCTGATTATCAAAAGGGAGAACATATCCCACAATACATGACTGGCAGAAAACAAGGGGCTCTGACAGCTGATCTACTCACTATTTTTGTGTCTTGCTCCCGAACATTTAAGTACTCATAGCATGGAAAGAAATGTGCAGACCTCTCTTGAAAGGTGTTTTTTGCTAAAATGGACTTCCAAAAGGTGTTCAGTTATTCTGAGTTGTGAAATATGTGAAAGCAGCAGATATTATGACACCATGCTGAGTGAAGAGGTCAGTGTCATAAAATCAATGACAATAGATTACTGCTAGTTAAAACAGAAATCTTAGCCAGAGATGCACATTTGATGCATCTATGGACACTAAGCTATTTTCTTAGCTCCCTGAGTGTTTGGTCTTGTTAGTGCAGTAATCAACATCAAAAAGTCTGCAATTTACCAGTGGACCACTTGGTGAATACCTGTCTTAAGATCTCTTAAGAACTTTCCTTCACTAACAGACATATGTATGTTGGTTTAAAACAATAAAGGACTTCAGGGCCAAATACAATCTGTCTACAAAGTGTTGTTATTTGCTTGCTGGATTGCTTCCCTGACCAGCACTATTTGAGCAGCGCTATTTTTAAAGAAACTTTATATTTTTATTTCTGTGAGAAATCTACAATGCTTAGCACTCTTTCTGTCAGGAGACAGCAGAGTATTTTGAGCAGGGGTCATTCAGATTATCAGTGTAATGAGGAACTCCTAGTGATGTGAAATTATGCAAGCTGAAATTTAACAGACTAAGAAAGGTACAATACAACCCCAAACTCATATAAGCTAGGACAGAATCTATGACTTTCAGTAATGGTAATGATGAGGTTGCAGCCTCCATATGAGGAAACCCTAGAAATACTCAATGCAGGAAACTGAACTGAAAAAGAGGAATAAGCAGGGAGTTTTAGAAGAAAAATCCTCAAACCCCTCTCCATTTCATATTCCTTATCCTTCCACTTCTGGATGTTGGAGGAAGTACGCTTGATGTGCGTGGTCTACTTTAACTACGCAGTTTAACAGTAAATTGAATTTTCTGTTATGATATGTATTCAGCTTTAATTTTTTAGCCACTTTGTGAGGCTGCTTCTCTCATAATGCAATGCAACACCTCCATCATTGTAAAGGAAGGTGCATGTATAACAAAGCTAGTCTCATAGGGAACTTAGTCTAAAGGAAAAATGGTGAATTCATGCTTCTGTAAGGCTCATATATTTAAAAAAAAAAAAGCAGCTTTGAATTTAACTGACTTCAATTGAGTGTTTTGTTTTAAAAAAGAAAAGAGAAGCAGCTATTTAAAAATACTTTATGTTTACAATTTTTAAATATACGTTTCCTTTTTCTGATTTTGTTAAAATAAATTGGTACTAGATTAGTAAACTGGAATTTGAACTTAATTACAATATATATCAAAAATCACATTTTTGATATTGATGTGTAATGTAGCAATAGAATTAGAATTTCTTAGACAGAGTCTGCTCATCTCTTTTGGAACTTCTGCAGTACACCCGCTACATAAATATATACATGGGTTCCTACACTGACAAGAATGATTATTTTCATAGGGGGGCCCTGGACTGTGGTTTTACACTTCATAGAGTTAATGCCTTTCTTTTTGAAGAGTTAATTTGTGGACATTCCATGTTGTTTGGGGTAATACTATCAGGATCTTGGTACCTCACTTTTCTGTTTTTAAAATGTGTGTGTTGAATGGATGGAATTTCTCAAACCAGAGTCTATTAAATTCTAGATATTGTGGTTTCCTAGTTTTCACTGTGTTTTGTTGTTCATGATGAGAGTTAATAATTCAGCATCCAGTATTTGTTCTTTATTGATTAGCAAAAATATCTTCTGTTAAAAGACAGTGAGAATTCCTTGAGTAAGTCCATCTGACAAAAGATTTTCCCAGATACTTCCATGAATAAATATGATCCCATTTTTCATAAAAAGTGAATAAAAACTTTGGACTGCAGCTCCGTTTTTAGATACATGCTTTCCTACCTCCAGGCCAGCTATAATAATAGCCAAGAGGAGGATTTCTCTTTGGCTCAATTTTAGTGTGCATTATCAAGACCATTATAGGGAGGTTGTTTCTCCTTCTGCCATCAAGAACCTAAGCAACAATATAACCAATGACTAATGCAAGAGGACAATTACTGGTTTCATCAGCTGTCAATTGAAGCCATATGGTCCAGAGAGGTACTAAGTGATGCACTAGTAATTCAGATGCAGATGAAATCTCTTTTATGGTATTACCTTCATGCAAGGAAATTATACTTGTTTTACAATTAATCAACACATTCATTTGTGTGGGGGAGAATGGCTTTTCTGCTGTAAAGATTAATATGTCAAGTTTTTCACTCTTGGTAACAAACTAATGCTAAAATATAGCTCTTTTTTTTTTTTATCTTGGGTATAGTATTTTAAAATCTGATTTTTTTTTAGTATCAGAGAATGTGAGGGTTTAGTCTTGAAAATTAATTAAGGAAGAAAAATATGAACAAATGTGAGTCAGGTTAGACATTTTTCACCCGCTTCCTTTGAAGACAAGAAGACTCAGTAGAGTGGTTTGAAAGATTTTGTGTTCTTTGTGCCTGGCAATAAAGTCCTTGATAGTTACTCAGGGTAATAAAGATACATATTGCCATGAAGATTATTAATTGCAAACCAGTGACTGCTGTAGAGAAAAGGGAACCAGTAATTAAGGACAGAGTTTTCATTGGCACAAGAAGTATGGGAGGAAATTTTTCATTTACTCTGTTAATTGAAAATGGTAATTATAACAGCAAACCCAACTGTATCCCAACAACTTTTGTATTTTCTAATGGAAGATTTCCAGTTCAGAGCTTCAATGCAGTTTTTTAATGCAATGGTAAAGAATTCTGTGTAGGTCCATGTTTTATTCCATTTGCTTTTTCCATGTGTATTTTCACATGTCAGAGGCTCTACACTGTCAGTATAGCTGGTGTGTAGGTTAGGGTAAAACTGGATAAAGATCTCTTACTGTAACAGCCAAATTCAAAGGGGAACCTCAGCCCATCAGAGGGGGCTCAAAGAAAAGCCTTTCCTCTGCATTTAATATAGTAACAGCAACATTTTTTTTTCCAAGTGGCTCTTGCTGACACTCCTACCCCTCTTCTTTCCTCCTCGAAGCTTCCCATGCAGCTGAACATTTTTATTTTGACTAAAGCTTCCTATCACCTTCTCTTTGAAAAATGGAAAAAAAAATAAATACTCCATCATAAGGCAGAATGCTTCTAAACCTCTCCCTGGGTGGAAAGCTGACCACTAATCCTGTGTTGTTCTGTACTTGTTGATTACTTATCAGTCTTATCCTTAATTACCAGGCTGAATCTGTAGGGCAGCCACTGATGGCTTGAAAGCTTATTCTGCTGATGAATGTGCCTGTAGGGAAGATAGTGTGATTTCTAAGCCTGGGAAAGGCTTTGAGTGTGTTTGGGGAAGTTATGAGAAGGCAAATTAGTGAACAGAAAAGCTGAGGACCTTAATGTAACTTTAATGTATTGCATAGTTTCTGTGTGTAAATGTCTGGGCATCTTTTTCTGTTTTGGTGTTGGTTTTTTTTTTTTTTTTTTTTTTTTTTTTTGGGGTTTTTTTTTTTTTTTGGTTTTGTTTTTTTTTTTTTGTGTGTGTGTGTGTGTGTTTTGTTGTTGTTGTTGTTGTTGTTTTTGTGTAGAGAATGCATAATTGTGAGCTTGGCATTTGAATAATTTTCCCCTCAAGGAAGTCCTAAAGGTTAAAAGCTTGAGGGAGCTGGAAAATGTTTTAATTCTCTCTGATGTATTACTTAATGGTGTTTAAAGTGATACCACCCCACCAATATTAAATATCACGAGAAGAAAATTTAGTGTGGTTTTGAGTTTGGGAATTTTTTTCACCATAGATTTAGGGGATGTAAATAAGAAAGGAGGAAAAAACAAGTTTAATGCTGTCAACCTTAAGTGTATTTTGCTTTAGGGATAAATTTTTACACCTTGAAAAAACAGTCCCATCAAGATATTTGGAAAAATAAAGCAATTAAACACATGCAATGTCTCCTTCAGTCATCAAAGTGATTTCTGAAGTATGAGGTTGCCCAAATTAATGCCTGATGTAAATCTATTGAGTTTAGGAAGGAGAGTGAAACAGTAAAAAAAGAAAAGGAAAGCAAATGGTAAAAGCAGCATATACTTTCATGCTCCAACTTACTGTTGATTCATTCCAAATTAGTAAAACTAGAAATACAGGGAAAAAATGCTAATTGGCTGTAAATCATTCTGATTGCTATCAAAATCAAATCTATAGTAATTATGTATATTGATCATCCAGATGATTTTAAAATAGAGACAGCAACAAGTCTCAAACTTATGTCAGGGGACAGGTCTTTCTATTATGAAAACTATTTTTGCATGTGCATACTTTGTGATGAATCCACTGGAAGTGTCATTTCTAGTTTTTGGGGTGGTAGAAATAAAATTCCCATTTCATAAACACTCGTGGAAGTGAAAATACAAAAATTTACTTATGCCAATGCAAACATCAAAACTGCTGAAACATATTCTAGCGCAAACTTCTTGCTGTTGGCTTAACTTTGTCATAGATTTAGGAGCTGAATCAGTCCTTAGTGATCTCTGGACAAGTTCTCTTTTTGAGTTACTGTTCAGAGTGAGAGCTCTCACTTCTATCCGACTGGTCTCATTGACAAGACAGACCTAATGAGAAGTGTTTAGCCTACATGACTGCCAAAGAATTTCCTATGACGAAAATTTCAGTGTAGGTGTGACTCTGCAACTAACTTCAGGCATGGGTACAATCCATATACTCTGGAAAGACCTCATTACTCTTGGTCCAGTCTGACATGTTCTACTCTCTCGCTTCAACTGGCTCTCAGAATGGAGATCAAACCCATGTAAGTGAGGTGGTTCAGCACTACTAAAAAGAGCTGTCAGGCTTACAGCAGTTTCAGCATGAGTTTGAACTTTAGTACCTATTCAACCTTAAACCAGAAGAAACCTTGGACTTTGCTTGTTACTTGTTGATGAACACATTGAAATAAGTGGCATCTTGTAGCACCTTCTCTGACTGAATTAGTCACTCTGACATAAAAAGGTCGAAATTATATTATTGTACAACAATAATATATTCCTTCTTTTTCTCATGAAAATTACAGTGGTTCGAAAGATGAATTTATAATGAAACCAGAAGAACAAACTGAAATTTATTAAAAAAGACCTATTTATGATAGGTAGGCACAGAACTTCCTCCTGCCTATTTGAGATCAATTTAAGTCTTGTTATGTTGTGCTTGCACAAACTTCAAGAAAGGAAAGGGGAAAGGAAAGGAAAAGGAAGGAAAGGAAAGGAAGGAAAGAAGGAAAGGAAAGGAAAGTGAACGGAAAGGAAAGGAAAGGAAAGGACAGGAAAGGAAAGGAAAAAGGAAAGGAAAGGAAGGACAGGAACGGAAAGTACAATTCCCTTCCATTCCACTTCCCTTAACTTCCCTTCCCTTCCCTTCCTTCCCTTCCCTTCCCTTCCCTTCCCTTCCCTTCCCTTCCCTTCCCTTCCCTTTTTTTTTTTTTTTTTTCCTTCATTAGTGTCAAAGTACCAGATTTTTTTGAAGTTAAATCCAACGGGTTATGAACTGCAATTTAACTCTCAGCAGGCTGGTTACTGAGGTAGTCACAATGGACAGATACTGATAGGCAAGTTTGTGTAAACTCCTGAGGGTGTATAATGAACTACAGCACACTTCAATTAAAAGATTAATGACGTTGGTTAATCACATTGGTTTAATTTTGGTTTGATTTGGGGTTTTTGTATCTGATTCTCAAGCTTTTAACTTGGGCAAGTCTTCCCTGCTCCTGATCTGGCTGCCCATGTTAGTCCTTAAAACTGACTTTGTCCCTGCTTCTGCACTAGTATTAATGTTTATTCCTTCTTTCTACTCTGACTCCTGTCCTGGGTCCTGTACCTGCCTTGGTTCCTGCCCTTCCTGCCCTTCTGCCTTCTGAGTCCCTGCTTATTTTCTTGCCTTCCCCACTCCCCCACCCTTTTCTTTTTTTGATCGAATCTTTAGACAACAGAGCTGCCTTGACCCAAGATTGAAGACCAAGTAAATAACCTTTGGGCAGAACAAGTGCATATCCATATCTGTTTGATGACTTGCCAGAAAAGGGAGTAGTGGTTGTGTTAGATGATGCTGTGTGGTCTCTGGTGATCTGTTTTATTTGAACACAATCATACCCTTCTTACATCCCAGGGAGCTTAAAAATTGTCAGCAGTGCTGGAGGGAACATCACATGATGTGATCTGAGGCAGCTGTAGTTGTAAATGGGGTCAGCTCTGTTCCTGCATATTAATCTCTTCCTGATATTCTGTCAAATCTGCAGAATGACAACATACGGGAAGAAGTGAATGGTAGCTCACAGAAAAAAAAAAAAAACAAAAAAACTCCCCCATGCCCTAATAGGACTCCCACTCCTCCAGGGCTGATGGTCAAGGGAAAGCATGCTGCTGCAGCAAGGCTTGAAGACAGCAGTATTGAAGACCTCTTTAGAAGAAGTAAATCCTCATAATAGCAAGTGCCTGAAGCTGCATAGGCTATTAAGACCTCACAAGTCACAAATTGTGCTGTGTACTGGCCACTTTCCAAAAGTGTATGGAAAAGTTGGAGGCACAAATCCGTTACTGTAAGAGCTCTGCCTGCGTGCCCGCTTGCTCAATTAGCGTGTGAATCCTCAGAAAGCCAAGGCACGGAACTCAACCTCAGGTGCCTTAACCTCTCTCAGAGTGTTTCTTGGAGTTGTTTCAGCATGGGACTCAATGTTAAAACTCCATCCCATCTACCTGATGGGCCTGAAATACAGTGCACGTAGAGAACCAAAATAAATGCTGAAAGCTAGAGACGGTGCAGAACAAATTATATTTTAAAAAGGTATTATTCCCTCATCCATGTGCACAGATAAAGAAAATGGCTAAGTGCAGGGAACACAGCGGGGGAAGTATGGAGTGTAATCACTGATAAATAGCAACCAGCTTTATCTCTTCTGAGAGATCAGACACTTTCACCCAACACAGATAAAACTCCTGCTTATGAGGCAGCAAAACTTATGCCACCAGTGTTGTTATGGTGCTGTATTATAGCTAAAGTTGCTGTATTCATAGCCTGTATTAGAAGTGGGACAGTGTTGTTGTGCATTATTTCGGTTTATATTGTATTTCATTTTTATATTGGGTTTTGTAATGGTTTCTTCTGTACCCACTGTTCCCATGGAAAATGTATCACGAGGTTTGTCCCTGCTCCTTCTCCCCTCCCATTCTCCCACACTGGAATGTAACCCAACTCTGTTCCACTCCCACTTTGTCCCTGATTGGGTAGTGGCATGTCCCTGCCTCTAGGCCCTTCCCCCTGGATAAAAGCAAGGAGACCAAGCGGAAATCTCCCGCTGGACTCTTGGGACGGGGACGGGACTGGGCTCCTGACCCAGTCAGGGGGGCCTGCGGGCAGGACCACAGACTGAATAAAGCCGTGATTTCCCCTGGACCAAGGGCAGACTCTTTCCTTTTGCCATTGACAGATGCCTGCTCTCTCTAAAGGAAAAGGTTTGCAGCCTCTGGGGTCTTTAAGGCCCTGAGGGAAAAAATCCTTCCAGCTGTGATTTCTCTCTCAAACTAGCCAAGGCAAAAACGGAGCCGGGGCTCTGAGAGAGAGAGAGAGAGAGAGAGCAGGACAGGACTCACAAACCTTTGGCAGCTCAAAAAGTTTTGGAAAAAAAAATAATTCCCCCAGATTCTTCTACGTCCTTAGAGAGTAGGAGGTAGTTTTTACTGCATATCTCAGATGAAACTTATGAAACAAAATGTAGTGCAACACAACAATTGCTACTGTAAGAGACTTTGGTGTTACAGCTTTGAAAATAGGGTTCAGTGGTTCATGATTTTGAATAATTCAATTTGTGGTGGACAGTGACTACTGGCATTCTGATGCACGAACTTAGAAATCACTTGAATCAGACATTTAAATTCAAACAACAGGAACTGGGGTTGTTGTCTTTGTTAGAACTGCCAAAATAAGGTTGGGAAAAACACCTTAATGGGGCTAATCCTCAGAATCCTTTGTCTTGCCCCATTCCTCTAGAGGATTATATGGTCCACGGCTTTAATGAGATAATCATAATTGTTAGAGTTTCTTTGTTGGGGTGATATTCTGCCTAAATGGTCTTTCAGTTCCAATTATAGATATTAATATGGCAGTTAAAGGTCAGAAAGTGCTTCAGGCTTCTGCTTTGTCTATCTTATACAGTACCAACTAAAAAAATTGCTCTGCCAGTTCCAATGAGAGGTGTTCAGACAATGGCTAAAGGTCAGAAGAAATGCTTCCATAGAATGAATTATGTTAGAAAGACAAGCAACTATAAATAACCCTTGTAATGTTTATATCTGTTTAGGCGATATGACTGCTTAACTGAAACATTTTCAATCAGGTTAATTCCTCTTAAATAAAGAATCTTTACTCAGATTTAAAGGGAACAGATTATTTTGCTCTCCTTCTCAGAATTACTACTTCCATGCAACTGGAGGTTTCTCCATCTAATTCTCCAACTCCTTCTATCATTAATTGCATAAGTGAATCCTTCTGTTGCTGCATGCCCAAAAGGACAGTAGGCACCTGTCTATCTTGGTTTTTTAATCTTTTAAATCTTTGAAAATTGAATATAAAGTAGAAAATAAATCACAGATAGAGCTGTTTACCTTTATTTTTTAAAGTACCTTCATATTTGAAATGTACAGCTCTTTTCTGATCAATTGCACTTAGTCTGGGGTAGTGATAGGATAGTGCCCTCACACAGGTCTCATTAGCTGAAATCACATTTACTTTTTTCAGAGCCCAAAATACAGGGCTTTCATAGCTGATCATACCTGTCCAGTGTGATGTGATTGATAGGTCTGGTAACACCTTTACTATGCAAATCTGCTTCAACCTGGTTTGGAGTTGCAGTTTTGTGAAGTCTCTTGGGACCATAGTCTTTGTACCACAGAGGAATTTGTTTGCCAGACACAAATTTTAGTTTACTGGGGTCTTTCTGTTGCAAGTACACAGAAGTAGTAAGAATATAATTCTCATTGGTCAAGTGCTGAGTAGTCCTTACTTGGACCACTGCTTACAAGTGCATACAGTTAAAAAATGTGTATTCCCTGTCTCTTCTTGTTAAACCAATATGCCCTTGTCCTATTTTAAAACTTATACCAATTTTAGAAGTTGGAGGACAGTGCTAACAGCTCTGAGTGTATTGTGATATGAGGCCCATGGGCAACAGTGCCATCATCCATGGATATCATACAGTTGAAATAGAAGTGACAGGATCTCCATGTCTGAGTTAGCAAAATGCTGATTAAAAAATTCCAACTCCCTTATCCCTCTTGCAACTTCCCATTTCACAGCCAGTTAACTCCAGTGATTCACTGGCAGTGGAGAGGATCTGTTCTCAAGTGCAAAGGATAACTTTTTTAAATATCCAGCCTTCTGTGCAACTTGTGGCTTTCAGAAGACAATATAGCACTTTTGCTGTGGGTGACATTAGAAACAAAGTCTTCCTGCTGCAAGGCAGTTAAGTATAGTCTGAAAGGCTTCATAAACTTTGGGCACTGATTTAGTAACTTGTGTTTGTATTGAGACTGCCCAACAAAGGAGGCAGGAATGCCCACAAAATTACCTCAAGATTCATTTTGCCTCTCTATAAACTCTGCAGTTTCTCAAGCAGTGCAATTTTACAGAGTAGGAATAATTTTGACTGAAGTAAAGATATTGACACACAGTAGATCTACACCTACTACACTGTCTTAAATTATAACATATTACTCATTATCTGTCTCAGTTCCAATACTTGCATTCTCAGAAGTTCTTCAAGGTGAAGAGGAAAAAAAGAACTGCACTTCAAAATTGTATATATTTTCAAAATTTAAATCACGGTGTCCTCCTTTTTCCTATGATTAGGATTTAAAAACAGTTTTCTAATCAACGATTCTTCTAATTGGAAATATGTTTATATATACATAGAACTAATTTCATGTAGCCATTTGCAGCATCATAAAGATATCCAGAAAAGATTTTTCTTTTGGTTTTCCCTTCTTGTGGCTAAAAAGGCAGGTCTTTAGAAAACCATGAAAAGCACCTTTTATTTTGTGTCTGCAGATTCAAAAGGATGAGGAAGACCTTACCACCGAGTCCTGAGGTTCAGAGTGGACTCCCTTTCTTTCTAAATTCCTTTTGGACTTTGGGTGTATCTAGGCCTGATCTTACTCTAAGACTTGGAAAACTGTTTATGTCAAATAGATTTATCTATACAAACTTTATAATAATTAATATTGAGTAGCTACCTGGATTAGTAATGTTTCATTATTATTAATTCAGCATGCTGTCAGTCACTAACAAAGGATCTCTTCCAAATAAGGGAGAGTTACCTGGTGTGCAATCTGTTTGCAGTTCAGGGAAGGCTCAAATTGAGCTCATCCTGGTGGTAAAATTTATAGACTGGAGTAGTTGTCTGCCAGTCAATATTATAGACAAGATAGATGTCTTCATTTTAGCTCTAGTATTTTGTTCAGTATGTTGGTTATCTGCCATTCAGCTTGAAGACCTGCCACATGACATGAGGATTTCTTCTTCTTTAGCATTTTGCTTTTTTTGGCTCTTTGGAGATTGGGATGAGTCTCAGAGAGCAATGAAGAGCATGGAACTTTGTGAAGGGTCTGAAAAATCAAGACTGTCACAAAGGGAAAATTGAGGGAATCAGTCACAAGTGGAAAAGTGCACCAGAGCATTTAATCTCATGGGACATTGTTCATTGCACCACTTGCTTGCAGTATGTTAAATGTCTGGAGAGCTGCCAGAAGGGAGATTCCCATTTGTCTGACATGGGGTCAAAAGAAATTATATTATACACATTTGAAAATGGAGAAACATAGCTAGAGACTTATTAATTAAACACCTGTCTCTTTCCTCCCTGTTTCTGAACTGTGCTTGGCTGAAGTGCAAACCAAAACTTACAACTGCCTGACACATAGAGGGAGTTTACTCTATTTTTATTATTCTTGGGTTTTTTAGCTGGAAATATTGTCTCTCACATGAAAAGAGTATAGTAGGTTTAGTGCCTTTGCATGTATAACAGAAGACTCTACACAGATCTCAGCCCTACTCTTATATTTTAAAGAATACTGGATTAATGTCAGTACTTTAGAGACTGGGATTTAAGTGCTATCTTTTTGATTGCAAAACATCTCTCCCTCTCTGTGGCCAGTCAGTCATGGGACAAATACCTCCTGTGCATTTAGAAAGGAATATGTCTGAATCTCTACTATTTCCATCTATTCAATCTGCTAATGGAATATTTTCTTATAAGTTCATACATGTAGTCCTTAAATGGAGCAATAAAATTACAGGTTTATTCTTATAACCTATTAAGGCATTGTACTTTTATGTGTATGCAGAGGTGGTTAAGTACTGAGATACCATTTCTTAGTAAATCAAAAGTACTTATGCCTCTTGTTCTTGTTCTACTGAGCTCATGTGGTATCTGTTTGAATAACACATTCAGTGTGAGCAAAAAATTATTTGAGATGCCAAGGATGGTAGTAAAGTTCTTCCAAAATAAGTAATGTGTATATCTGAGTACCTGTGAAGTGTTTCACTTGTGTAGTAGCCACTGTCAAGGTGCAGGTTTCTCTTGCCCTCTGTACATACTGTGAAAAAGGATAAAATAAGATTCATTAAATAATGGATATACAAATGCCCTCTTACCCAGAAATTCAGCCTTTCATTTGATACTTTTCTCCATTCCACATAGAATTGACTTTATTATATTTGTTCCATAGAATTGCAATAGAAACTGTATTGTTTTAATTTAATCCTTGTACAGACATTATCATTAGAAGTATTTGAATGTGAGAATAAAAATAGGAAAATATAAAACTACAATTTGCATTTGGAAATAGCATACTGAATTAGTTATTGTAGAATCAGGCAAATCTTTATTGTTTAAGCCGACCCCCCCACACCCCCACCAAAAAAAAAAAAAAAAAAAAAAAAAAAAAAAAAAAAAAAAAAAGAGCATCACAGTGCAAAAGAAAAATTACAGTGTAAAATTGCTTTGTAATCCTGGAAAGTAAGTAAAATTTGCCTCTACTATTTGTTGAGATTCCATTTTGAAAGATGGGATGTTTTATGTTGCAATTTTTCCCTTGTAATTCCTACTTAGAATAAGACATAAACCATGTCAGTCTTTAAAAGCAAAACAACAACAAAAAAACCCCCACCTCTTTAAAGTCTATGATTACCCTCCTTTTAAAATTACTTTTTGTCAGTGATGTTGTCCATTTGCATATAGAAGACACAAAATTATGAGGTGAATATGAACTAATTGATTGTTCCCAAAATGCAAATGTCCTTGATTTGGAAGTTGTATGTGGCAGTTGCTCTGCTTTTAAAGCTGCCTTGGCATATCAGCAAGAAGGTACAATCAGTCAAATAAGCTGAGTGCAACAGCTCCTCATTAAATAGGACATTTTTCTCTTTGACATCCGAAGTTTGCTGTGCTGTGGAGTGGAAGTTTATGATAACAGTGCATAACATGATGTTTAACCCAAAACTTTTAATACTTTTAAGTTGTGACAGTGATGAAAGATAGTCAGGCGTTCATGTGCCTCCTCCCTCACCCCCTCCTCCTTGGCGTTGTCTCTGACAGGCAATATGATTTGCCCTAAGACAAGTACTCCAGGTGCGAGCTGTCCCAAGATGAGATGACCAGGTGGGAATTGCAAGAGAAGCTCTCTGGGGTTAACTGCATAATTAATACATTCCAGAGATGGAGGAGCTGTGATGATTACAATTGACTTCGGCACACATTGGCCTACGAAAAGGCATAAAATGCTGCTGGGAGACTGGCCTAACAGGGGTAACTGGTCTCCCAAGATTGCAGGCAGCCTGCAGATGGATCCCTCCACTGTGGCAGGGGCACCAGCAAGGTAAGTCCTGCCGAAGAAGGGTAACATTTACTTTTAGGCAGATGAGTAATATGGCTAAGATGCAGTCACATATGGAGATAAACTCCTAAAGTAGCTCCACAGGTGCTCCATTGCTTTGAAAGTATTCATTCTGTAAGGCCAAAGACTTGTGTGTTTCTAACTAAACTTGCTTGTAAACCTTTTAGACTTTAGACTTGTCCTGGTTTAAGACAACCTGCTTATGTTATATACTGGATTGGCAGTATTTAAATACTGTATTAGCAATAAATATAACTACAATAATTTGAATAATCAGTGTCATATTTCTCATGCCTGACCAACAGTCTTCTCTCTACTACTCTGCTATAGGATTCACAGAAGTTTCCTTACTGTCTCCAAAGATGGTCCTGATGTGGGGTTTTGTTTGTTTGAAACTAGCACATAATCAGAGGATAGCGATCTATGTAAGGTTTCCTATGCACACCTTTTTTTTCAGCAGCCTGAAAGCTGACTCAACTTGCTCAGAGGCTATTGGAAGGCGAGCGTTGCACAGTCTTATTGCCTTTCACAGAAGTGTACCATGTAAACACGGGATTTAACTTTGTACTTTTCCACAGTCTATTTCAGAACTCCTAGACAGACATTTTCCATAGGGTAAAAACTGATGGACAGTATCATAGAATTGGTAAGAAATTAATTTACCTTCTAGGGCAATCTAAGTAATTTGGTCAGGGAGAAACTTAAAAACAGAAGTGAGATTCTGTGTGATAGTCCAGCAGCTTTTAAAGTGATATGTAATTTGGGAATGTGTGAGACGGGATAATTTCTTGTATAAAAACAAAGACATGTCTTTGAAGACTGACAAACTTCCACGTATCTTGTCTCTGCATACAGGTTGTCAGCAGCAGCTCAAGAAAAACAGATGGGAGTTTGTGTTGTACTGAGATTCATATTGTTTTGGTTTTTTTACAGTGACAACTATGTGTCATTTCAAGTACCTGAGACACTCTAGTGATATAAAATAAGCTGCTAAAATTTAAAATTGCTTTTAATGAATTTGGTAACAGTTTAAATTCAATAAATTGTTCAGCTCACCTTTGGAAAATACAAGGATTCTTTTCAAACTGGAAACTACATCTGAAAAAATCTGTATTTTAGAAATTATATTCCTACACAAAATTAGGTGTTGTTTTGAAGCTCTCTATGCACAAGTGGATATAAACGTATCAGCCAAAACAAAGGTATTTAAATATGGGTTAAGCTATTTATGTTGCTAGGTGACCGAACATAATAAAAAGTGTGAAACAGAGGCTACATGATCTAATGAACCAGTGGAGGCCAGTCAGGACAGATGGGGTCTAGCTTTGGCTCTTTGGCTGACTTATCCTTGAGGAACTGAACTAGGTCTTCTATTTTTTCTTTTTTTTTTTAATTATTTTTTTCCCCCATTCTGTCTGTCCAGCCTATTTATTCTGTTTCACTAGGTATTACACACCTGAAAAGCATTGGGCCTGATGGGTCTCCAGTCTTGACTGGGTCCTGTAGGTGCTGCTGTAATGCCAATAATTGTTGCTGATGTAAGAGAGAATGGACAATTTTTCACAGAACTGAGTACTTTGTAGCTATAGTTCTGTGGATGCAGTAGGCAGTCTTTAAAGCATGTATCATTCTTTCTTCCCTAACAGTGCCTTGCAAATCATAATGTATTTCACACTACAGTTCCAGTCCCCTGATTGCTCTACCTTCTGAAGCACTGCATTTAGCATATTAATTTTAAAAAGCAAAGCAAAACTATGCAATAGAAGACTAACATATCAGTCAACTTCTTTACCTTTCCTCATATGAGAATCAAGTTCTGGATTAACCTCAGTGTTTAAAGTCAGATGGCGTTTCCATATGTTTTCATGGATCTCAATGGGCTTTAATGTGATTCTGCACAGTAAAAAGAGGTTAGTCCAAAAAAAAAAAAATTAAATTATATATTGAAATAAGTTTCTTTTCATGACACTCAAACTATATAGAATGTCTTTCATCATAGAGGCACTTGTCCTTGCTACTTTTTAGTATAGTCCCTTTTCTTTTATGAAGGTATATATTTAATTGTAGCAGTCATGCTTCATTAAAATTCAAATGACAGTAGGTGGGCATCAGTAGTAGATAGTCAAAAGTTAAAAACTTCTGCAAATGTAGTCACCTGTTCAGCCTTAATTTTTCCATCTTCTACATGTGATTTTATCCTGGTTTGTGATGAAAACCTTACATTTTTTTAAGTTACCACTTCTAAAAGCTGTACATAAGCAGAGGGTAAATCATGAGTCTGGTATCTGAACAAATTCAGAGCACTAATTTTTACAATATGTTTGAAGAGTTTTCAACAAAAGGCCTTGAAGAAGAGAAAGAATGGCCCAGCAGTGCTGATGCTGGTCTATAGGAGAAAGGAATAATTTTGTCATGTGCAGCTCGTGTTGTAGAAATGCAAATTTTAGTGACCAAAAATATTAATTTTATCTATATCAAGATCAAACTGAGTTTAATTTTAAAAAGCATGAAACAAATCACACTTATAAACTTTTTAGCTTTGTAACTATTCTCATTATTAAACCTGACTCAATTTGATATATGGAGGAGGAGTTAAACTTCTAAAAATCTAAACAAATCTGGAAATATTTCTTGGCTTTGAAGAGTTTGTTTGTTTGTTTTTGTTTTGTTTTTTCTGTGGGATGCCAATTCAGACAATGAAATCTCAGGATTTTGGACAGGTTTAGTTATAACTTGTGCTTGATTGGATATAAAGGACCTGCTATATTGCTCTTTCTGTAGAGGGTATCACTCCTGCCCCCAAACAGAAAAATACTTCCTTGTATTTGTATAAATACAGTGACAGAGCACAGAAGGAACTGAAGTGGTTTTCTTGAGGAAAAATTAGCAGGAAACAAAGAGACTCAAGGATGAAGTAACTTAATTCTCCTGATGTTTGAGTAATTACAGAAAACTCTCTCGGACAGAAAGTTCACAACTTTAATATTGCACCATTACCTCACCATTTTGTCTTGAGATTTCCCACATTTAAGAACCAAACAAGCTGGTTTAATTAACAAGAAGAAAAAACAGGAGGGCCAACAGATGTACCTACTTTAGTTACAGAAGCTTAAGGAATCCTGAATGTGCTGTCATCTTTGGGTGATTCCCTTCTACTACCCTCACTGCTCTGCTTGAAAAATCTTCTTGGCTAAGAATAGAGCTCACAAGAAAATGAAGGTACTTTGAACTCAAAAGGGAAAGAGGCAGCAAAAGAAATCAGAGCTGTAAATAAAACATACCCAGCTGTGAAAATGCATGTGCCATATATGGCGCTGAATAGAATACCCTGCTGCAAATCTTTGCTGTGTGTAAAGATCTTTTCTTTTGTTCCTCCAATCCTTTTACTATTTCTGCTAGAGGGGGAAGTCTCACTGGCACATGTTCAGCAGGAGCAGTCCTAGGTGTCCCTTTTTAAGTACAAATGAATTTTTTGGGCTTGGAGTCTTATGTTTAAACTTTTAACTTTGAAAAGCATAGAAACTTCTGTTGGTGTTTTTTTTGTTTGTTTGTTTGTTTTTGTTTTTTGACACTGAACTGAAGAATAAATGCTATTTTTTCTGGGACACCTTATTTAACAAGTGATTAGAGCTGACAGGATGTGATATTTGTTTTACATGCTGATGTTATTTGACTGTGTGCATTTTACGGATCTCCAGTATCTGAGCCGTGGTCAGTTCACAGTCTTGATTAATGTTCACGGTAACTTGTTTTGTAAAGGAGGAAGATAAAAACCTAATGCTATTCCCGTGTAATAAAGGGGCACTTACACCCAGGGATTAAAGTTTTAAGGAGGTATTAAGACTCCAAGACATAGGCAAAAAATGGAATCTTCAAAGACTTGTGTAGATGTCTACAATCCTTTTGCCTGATATTTTGAGGTAGAATGGTAAACTTAATAATATTGAACTTTTAATAAATAAAAAAGTGAAATTACAAAACTTCATGTTATATTAGGTAGCAGACATTGGCTTAAAATCCTGATAGGATGCTAACCTTGCCAAAAGATTGCTTTTAATGAAAGAGCAAGTGAGAAAATATTAGAGGAAGATTTTTGAAGATGTTCAGGAGAATTTCTAAGAAAAGGTAATCACTACTGGTGTATTTCCTGTTCTCTGCAGGGAGAAATAACCAAATGACTCTACCTTATGAAGAGACTGAAAAGAAAAAAGGTGAAAAAATATGAAATAAAGATATCTTTCCTTACCTACAAGGGGTAGCATTCTAGGAAAGAGAGCTGATGCTAATTTTATTGCTTTATTTTGTTTTCCTCGCCATATTTAGAGGATTCTGGCATTGCTTTACTTTACTTCAGCATTAGTCCCTTTGAAAAATATTGCTATGTGTATATCTAGAGCAGCAGTCTTAGTTTGTAAGCATAAAATAATGAAAGTTTTTTAGGTGTCATCATTTTGAATAGCAGGCCAAATACAGTTTTGAAATTGCTGAAAAGAATTTAGTAAATGTTCTCTTTGTGCTATAGAGACTTTTTTTTTTCAGCAGGAGGATATAATTTATAGCGTGAATATATAACCCTGGGTTAAGGCTGTTCCTTTGTGATGCACTGTTTAGAACATTTGACAAAAGCTTGGTGGTGAACATTTGACATCCTAGTTTTACATGAAAACATGAGTTATTGTATATAAAAACATGACTTAAGGAAGAAAAAACCTTTCTTGTCTATGACATGACATGAGTGACAAATATTCTGAGGACAAAACCATTTACACAAAATTAAAAGGTTTTTAACACCAGTTTGGTGGGACAGCAATACCTATTATTGACTGTTGCTATGAATGATGAATTCTCTGTAGAATTTTCATAAGGAACCTGAATGCTTTCTCTCACATTTTCAGAAAAAAAAATACATAGTAATTGTGATCAATGCATTCTTTCTAGAATGGGTTATCATAGAACCATCACAGAATGATTTGGGTTAAAAGGCACCATAAAATTATCTAATTACAACCCCTACTGCCTGGCCTTATGAGAATTTTAAGTACTGCACAAGTAGGAACATTTCTTGTCATTGAGTTCATGATTGGCTAGGGAAAGAAAACAATGGGAACATATTTTGCTTGGAAGTATTGCTTGAAGCAGTGTGGGCTGGCTGCTGGTATTTGGTCTAGCCTTATGTTAAATGATGCTGGTCAGCAGGAAACTATCCACTGAAAGATAAGGCCTTTGGCAACATGGCTATCAGATTAATTTCTAAGTAACATATGCATCAATTTTCAGTAAGAATGAAATCACACAACATTTAGTCAAAGAACATAGCAATCTGGAATATTTTCTGTGTTTAAAATGGGTTCTTGTAGCATGGATTTAGTATTTGGTAAGTTATGAAGATATTTGGAAGGAAGAACTTTAATGAGTTTTACTTCTTTAAAAGGTATTCTTGGTGCCAGTTTTTTAGTTGCCAGTTTCTTGGTTGTATCAGTCAACACCAAGATTAGGGTAAATGCTGTCAGTATTGGATTTTCTCTAATGGATAAGATTCACACTTTATTCCTGGAATGACTGCTCCTTTCCAGAATCATAAAGTTAAGGTAGCAAACTCTTTCCAGCTCCTTTTCCTTCAACTTTTAAAGCACAACCCCCTTGATTTTCCTCCCATTTTTCTCTTCTTTCTCCTTTTTACTCATTAACAGTGGTTTCCTCTTGGTAACAATACAAAATTGATGAAGTATGGACCACCTTTACTGTCTAGAACGGCAATTACGGAGCAGAAAAGTCCAAATGTCTATTACGTATGACTTCCCTGCTAATGACTACAATTTCCTAGTGTAATTCTTCTTCCAAAGGCTTAGGAAAAAAGCTAAATTAAATGCTGGCTGTCAAACACTATTTTATGATCCTCTGCTTCAGGTCATATTACTTCCATGAATCTTTCGAGGCAAGCGTGTGTCGCCCAAAAGGAGAACTACTGATCAGCTCACTGCAGTGTTATTGGCTCCACTTAAGAGTCTCAGTTCTGCTGCTGCTCTCTTGATTCCCCACCAGCAGTATAAGGTGGATTAGACTGTAGATCCAGGTGCTCAGTCATTTTTCTAGACTGGGTCAGCAAGGGTTGCTGCATGCCGTGTTTCTCATGAAGAACAGTTTTACAGTACTGGGTAAACAGTGAGATTTACCACATTATCTACACACCTTTGTGCAGCTCTCTGTATTTTTCCATCAAGCTTCCTTAGCAGTGCTAAAATCCAGATTTCATGCATGTAAATCTTTCCATTTTGTTAGAGAGATGCCAATTTGACTCTAGAATTTTTGGCTGCATTTTTAAAATAAAGGTTCTGCAGAAATCCTGCTAAAGAAGGAGATGGTACAGAATGCAATGCTTTGCTGATCACTGTGCTTTATGTGCAGAATAAAGAAATCATCCCTTTTCATGTAATAAAAGTGCCCTGATTCAATGAGTTCTGAATAGGTGATCCATAATAAATCTTACTTAGCAGAAGAGTAGATTTTTATGGAAGATAAACACTGAAACAGAGGGCAGAAGTATAACACAATTTATGTAAAGTTGCATCTCTTTCAGGATTTGACTATACTCCTCTCGATTTGTTTAGCTCCCCCAAAATATGATGCTTATTAATCATAAATATGGGTTTCAAGCCAATATTCCCCAATAAAACCTGCTTTCTTCCATAACAGCAAACTTGAAGTCACTACAGAGTGATAATATTTCACTGTGTCCATACAACACATGACCAAACAGTGAGATGAATCATGCTCTTCTCACCTTAAGCTTGCACAGGACAGTGTTGTTTTTTCCAAGTCCCTGGCTTGAAGTACTCACCTACTTACATTTGTGCCTTGCCTGCAGATTGTGCAGGGCTGGAAGGTTCAGTGCCATCTTTAGGCTGTATGATCCAGAAGCACTGAACTCATTATCAAAATGCCAGAGGAAGAGCTTTAGGAAAATAAATGTGTCATTTTTCCTAGACTGTGTGTATTTACTAACCCCATATCAAACAAGGAGAAAGAAGGGAAAGTAAAGAAAGAATTAATGTATAGTTATCAATATATTTTCTTTTAAGATTTCATTTCATATGAAAACCTAGGACTGCTCAAATAAAATTTGTACCACTTTGTACAATTATGATAAATTTCAAATAAGAAATATTCCCATAAATGAAACCTATGAAAGAAGTCAAGAGATTTGGGGAGGAATTTTGGTGCAAACAAATTCTTCCCTTAAATAGTTTTTTTTTTAAGACATTCCCTTTCTCCATAAATGAAAATGGGTTTTAAAATCTATTGTTTTCTTTTGTTATGAAATATATGTCTGTTGTACATCTGGATGTGACAGATGGAATCTCTTTTACTTCTTAGTTTGTTGCTGATTTTGGATTTTTTTACTGCATTTTCCTAAATACGTTAAGACTTCCACCTTCTAAAAAACAGGTGGATCAGGCACACACTGTGAAAGGGTTTGTCTTTGCTACTATAAGAAAAGAGAATCCTAGAGCTCTTGCTGTCTTCAAGACTGCACGCTCAGTCTGACTGATAACACACAGAGCAGGCTCCTTCTAGAGTAGATTAGTTCATTCACACCGCACTGAATTTGTGCTGCTGTCCCCAAGCCTGAATTTTGAGAGTGTGTGAGTGGGGGGTGTAGGGGGCAAGGCAGGGAGGGATGTTTCCAGTTCAAAGTGTCCTGAATGATTTTAAGATTGTGCTGCAGCTCATGAAAGAGGTGGTTTTTACCATGAAATTGCAGGTATGTGTTACATGAGATCTAGAAAGCCTTTTGGGGTACTGTAGGATAGTTAATTGCCAAAACTGATGTACATGATTGCCCATGTCACTTTTTGGTAGTACTTTGAGGAATATATATTCCCCAAGTTGTGCATGGACAGTACCTGTTCTGGAGAAAGCTAGTTGGGATGGCTGAAAACACATCAGTTAAATAACAGTTAATCAGCAAGACAATAATTTAGTCAATCTCATTTTCTTTTCAGACATGCTCTGTGAGAGGACACTGTGTGCAGACAGCTCGTAGTAAGAACAGAGATTATGAGACATAAGAATTAAAAGCCACTGAATGCCAAGTCAAATTTCACAAGAAACGGAAAGATCATACTGTTCCTAAAGACTCAGAGAGGACTTTGTAGGGTTTGTTGCAACTATGAATTCACTAAACCATTGGTGATCAGATAAAAGTGTAAGGAAAGCAAGAAGTACTAGAATAATGCTTGAGGCAGGACTATGACACATTACTTTACTTTGACTCCCCAAGTCCCAATTTTCTCTCACTTAAACTTACGGTTTTTATCCTAAATAAGAAAGATTAATAATTTCTATTTACGGAATATTAAAGGCAGTACACAGTACCATATGGTCTGCTGGGGAGAAAGTTAACTCCATCCCAGACAGACCCAATATGAAAGCAATGTTGTGAAAACCTGGTTTTGACAAGCTCCTTCAGACAAACAAGTAAGGATTAGTAGTAGCACTGTTCAGTATGAGATTATGGTATGTCTGAAGTGCCAGTATATATTTTCAACATCAGAACTTGCTGCTAGGTCTGGGCCTCAACATGATTTGACTGAAAGAACTGGCAGACTCCTTTTTTGGCCTAACAGGAGCATGTTCAGATATTCTGTATGAAATAATAAGAGTAATAAAATGGTCAACAATTTTTTGCAGTTGCATATAACTGTGAGGAAAAATAAATAAAATAGGCCCTTAAAGACTGCACTCTTTCTTTCTTAGGAAAAAAAAAAAAAAAAGACAATTGGGAAACTGAAAGTTATGAATCTATCTTTCTTTTGGTCTCAATTTATAGTTTTGCCTGTAGCCTCACGCTGGAAACTTAAAAAAACATGAAAACTCTGGAAAATATAAGAATATATAATATCAGGTAATTCTCTCATAAATTATCAGGTTATTCTCTGTCAGCATATAATACTGTGTAAACAAAAAATCCAGTGGAAGGATCATTCCATTTTCATATTATGGACCCAGAGTAAAATTGCTCCAGAATTGAAATTATTGTATGTGAGAATTTTCAAAGCTGATTGTGACATCCAGACACACAGTGGCATTTAGAACTAAGGAAAATAACACAGTGGTTTATTTGACTTTGAAAACATGAACATTAAGACAAGGTTAAAAACAACAGTGCACGCTGTGACAGGTTTTGCTTGCTTTTGTATCCTCTGCTTTTTCTCCCTCTCCTCCTCTGCTTGAAATTAAGTAGCACATGTTCCTAATCCTCTACTGTTTATGGAATATTTTACACATTTATTTTCAAATTAAAAGGAAAGGAAAACTCTGAAAAGTGCTGAGGTTACTTAGCACCAAACTTGGGCAGTTCTTGAGACTGCCCTCTCCACTGCAATGACATTCATTTAGACTTCAGAGACCTAGTTTTCACTGCTTTAAAATTAGTAGACAGAAAAATTAGCTATTGTGTGTTCTATGTAATAGTGACTTGATAAATACATATTTTTATCCTTTGTTGTAGAAAGTATTAAAACTTGCTGATGCAATACATTAGAGACATTATAATATAGTCCTTGCTTTGGGGAAATTTGTCTGGGAATCATAATATTTCTAGGAAGCTAAATTTATAGTTATTTTATGGCAGGAAGAGAGAAAATGAGCTCTAAGGCTCCTTTGAAACCAGCATCTTGTCAGGAAATTTCTACCCATTTGGATATGCTTTGTGTGTTATGATTAGCTGCTGAATTTACTTGTGATGCCTTTTTGCAAAAAAATATCAAGTAGAAAATTTTGTGCTCTTGATGCAGAATAGTGAATTTGATTAGCTGTGTTATTTTATGTTATCTGTGATTTTATCCCTACCACAAATACCGTGAAGAAGCACTTTGAGAAGCAGAAAGCTCCATATCAGTAATCATAAGAGCAAAATGACTTGATTAGGTCTGTGGAAATGGTCACACTTAGGCTGTGTGTTTGCTGGGCTGCAAGGATTTCTCACGCAGTCAAACACATGTAATTGTATGAAAGGAGACAGTGAAGGGTGCTGCAGGTGGATGGACAGACAGACTGCATCTCCTGTAAGAGATCTCTGCATTGTGGATGATCTGAGTAGGAGAGAACATTTGTCTCTCAGGGCCCATCCTTTGTGAATGCTTCTGTCTCGCCTGAATGTGGACAAGGTCCATGTAAAATGCCATGGTGGCTATGCCAGGAACACTGCACTTAGTAACATTTTACTGCAGCTTTAAAGCTGAATTTTGGCAGTTCTGATTTGCTAGGATCAGGCTGTCCAAGGTATTGTTCTAATATCTAGCCAGGTTGTTGGGTCAGCTCCCATAATTCATCCATTCTTTCAAATTCTTTGTAACTTTGGTCATATTGTTTTTAAGGTTTTCCCTGATGTCAGAAGAAAGTTATCAAAATTCATGGCACTGAAGTTCTGAAGAAGAAGACAGTATCTTCAAAGAAGTACCAGTGAAACACATGTATATGCTTTTGGCAGCATTCCTAGCACTAATTTTATTTAATATGTAGTGTAGTATAACATGAGGCTTCTTTCAGTTCCAGTTTAAAACTGAAGTGGACCAATATAGCAAATGTACATGGTGATGGAGGATACCTGGTTTATGATTCAAACTTTAGTATTCATTCTTTCAAAGAGCTGAACCTTCTAAAATTCACAATATTTTAAAAATGTGTGTTGAATGGGAGGAGAATGGAGAAGGGAGTGTGGTACTGTTCAGTTCTTTGTGAAACCTCTCATAGTGAACCTAATATATGAGAAGCATAAAATATTTTCTCTTCTTTCTCCATATTGCATATGATAAAAGCATATTATTGCTTAAAGCACATATTGACATATTGTTTAAAGCACATATTATAAACTATTATCATTGTTTTAAATTATGTATAATTTTTATGGAAGAGTATAGACAGTACTAATCAAAGCCTTTCAGAAGACTGATTAAAACCTCATCACCAGAATGATCTTCAGGTTCTATTTGAGACAGCTCTACCTATTGCTGTTCCATGCTGCACAGGTAATCCCAAACAAATCAGTGAATCTATTTGCTTAAGTAAGAAAATAGATCTGGTATTTCCATCTAAATGACATTTGGCTAGGCCTTTACTTTTTGACTGCCTCTCCTAGCAGATTGAGATGCTTTCAGGACTATATACTTGCATTATGCAAGGGGGTGATGCTAAATTGTCTAAACTGCCTTGCTCTTCTGTAACTTGCATAGCCATATTTTGTGGGCTAGAGTCAGCAGTCCTTTGAGAAACTACGTGATAAAACCACGTGCAGCTATGCTAGGCCCACTTCTTCCTTAACTTGTTCCTTTGCCCACTTTCTTGTTCTCTTCGTGTCTTTGGACTGTAGCATTTTCAGGGCAGTGACTGTGGTTATTTTAGATGTGTTGTTCATGGGGCACATTCTCAATCCATAAGGCTGGATACTCAGTTCTGGACAAAAGGAACCAATGTTTTTCCCCTACCCCTCAGGCATGTTGGACATAACAACAACCTAGAATACTAATAGCTGGGCTTTGGAAAGAGCTGAGCTAGTTCCTCGAGGTACATTTGAAGCGCCTTTACACCTCAGTGCAGAAAAGACTGTTCTGGAATATTTTCTGCAATGAAAAAGTAATAATTACAGTCAAAATCAATAAAATTGAAAATGTATCTTTTTGGAAAAGTAATGTAAATGTATTATGACTTATATGCTTATGTGTTTGTGTAACAGTTTCATGTTACACATAATAAATTTATCTCTATTATCTGCATAAACTAGGAAGAGATGTTTCATTAGAAATTGCACATATTTTTTAATAAATTACCTATAAATGAAAATACCCATGGTAAGAAAAAGTTTATGTTGGTTTCAAACCATTAGAACATGTATCTATTGAATGGAGGAGCCAGTTGAAAAGCTTCAGGTAAAAACACTTTTGGCGAATGAATGGAGGATTGGGAAATAGTGTGTTAAAAGTAGGTGAAAAATATTAGTAATTTGAAACTGAAAATATTTTTCTGCTTAGTGCTCTGTTTTCTGCCTTCTGGTTCATTTTCAGATTTTCACAACTTTTTCAGTTTCCTTTCAGCTCTCAGTGTTATCTGTTGGATAGAAATGGAAATGGAAAAGAAGGATGCTTTTTGCCCCTGGTTAGCTATAAGAACTCATAATGCTATATCATTCCAATAGCTGTGTGTATGTAGGCAATGAGTGTACAGTGAACCCATTTTGTTATTAATCATTTGCTGGAGCAAATACACTGCTACAGCAAGGGCTATTCAGAGGCATAAGCTGCATATTATTTATTATAATAAACCAATCTGTAGCAGATACCCTAGGGGATCCTAAGTCATTGGAGGAGATCCAAAAGATTCCAAGTATGACATCTTACAAATCTACTGACAACTGAAAAATAAGGTGGAGAAAAGCTATTTGTGCCAAATATGTGAGACATATAAAGAGGCAGATTTATGTTGGAAACCCATCATGGTATGTATGTTCATGAATGAAATCCATTTCTCCTTTAAGAATTTTTTAAGTCTGTGATGGGCTATGGCAAGTGAAGGCTTATTTGAGTTTCAGCTTGTAGTAAAAGAAAACCATTTAGTTATTTGATTAACTATATAGTTAGTACAACAGAAAAGTTGCATAGCACATCTATTGAAATAAACAAATATGAGTAAAATGGCACATAAAACCCAGCGACATAAGATCAAAAGAAATATGTAATGTGCTTACATAGCTTAGGCCACCGTCTTTTTGTTAACTTAGGTGGAAAGGTCTAAAACACACATGCTGGTTAATCTTTTTTTGGTTGTTATTTATACTTAATACTTGCACACTCACAAACATACATGGAAATTATTTTAAACTATGACTTTTAAAGGTAAAGAGTAATTTTTAAGTCAGGAGATGGTAGAGTTAAATAAGGTTTCCTATGTATTGTCTTTCCACCTTGTTCAGGTTATTTATGAAACCGATTTTTATTATATGATGCCACAGTCTCTTTTCTCCTATCTCTTTAGCCAGGTCCTTATCCTTCTCACTAGCTTTTGTTTTCTTTCCACATAGACTCTCTAGGCTGCAACACTCCTTTTAAAGTTCCGTTCCTGAATTCTCATCCCATCCACCTAATCAAATTTGTTTCTTTTGTCCTCATGTTTCCAATTTGCTCTTCTTTCCTTATCCCTTCCATCACTCTTCCTGCACATTTTTCTCTGTCTGCTACCTTCACATTGTCATAGCTTATCAAGCTTTATCTTTTCCTGTCTTGTAGTAACCCTGAGACAGAATCTATGATGTTTTGGTCTGATTACCAACCTCAGTTCCTTGTTATACTTTCCCTAGTTTGTCTTCTACTAGCTAAATCCCAGGATCTCATCTCTACCTTTTGGTCTTTGCCTTCATTCCACATGAATCTTAGTCTCTGTACAATCTTTGTTCCAGTCTACTTCCCTGCGCCGAGCTGCCCATTACAGTCTCTGAGTTTGAACAAAATGCCAAATGCTTGTACTCAACTCTGCTTCCAAAATCAGCGCTAGATAAAATACCTGATATAGAGCACAGCCAGTCTCTTTTTGTACAATGTGTTGGGAATATGTAATTTCTCTGCAAAGGAGGCTCTTGCATATTATCCTGATCAGACCTGGTACAGTCAAGCATCTTCAATAATGATGGAATTATTTTAGACTTCATCCACTAAAATGGAATAAACATATTTTTTTACATGGATAAGCTCTATTTTATTTCCTCAAAGATCTAAAATTATCCAAATCTGGGGACACGGTCACAGGACCAGCAAAGACACTTCCACAGCATCGTTGATGTATAAGCCATCTATTCTTTCAAATTTTTTCAATGCTGTTAGGACAAGTGCTCTAAGAATTTTCAGAAATGTAAGAAATATTAGGCAAATGGGACAGCTAGCACATCAGCAACTCTGCCTTTTTTAGCATCTTTTTAACATGACTTGATTAGGTGAACCTTACTAGGTCTGTAGTCTAAGCAGATCCAGATCCAGAGACTCTGCCTGAACAAGTTTTGCCAGATATTTTATGATCCTGAACTAGGCTCACTAATTGTTTTTGTTGCTGTTGCTGTGGTTGGCTGGTCAGAGTTTTTTGTTATTTTGGTTATATTGGGTTTTCTATTCCATATCAAAAACAGTAGACCTAAATAACATTGGCTTTAGTGGAACTTGCTTGATATTTCTCTTTTAAAATCCTGTATTTACCTTATTGAAATTCTGCTTCATTTAAACCATTCAAATTGAAAATGCCCATGTGCCAAAATTTTTTTCTAGGTATTTTTAACCAAACCATTTTAGTTGTTTTTGAGACTGGGGAAAGGGTGAGGACTATGGTAGGTAGCATGTTAAACACATGTATTGTTCCTTTTGTTGGAGAGTGCAAACGCACTCTGCTTTGGAGGAATTTGATTGGTACGGGGAATGGGAAAGAATTGCTCTGGTTTCAGGGATGTGGGAGTGTTTTTTCAATGAAAATTTGCCTAGATGTAGTTACACATTCAATGAAGAGAGTAGAAGCTCAATTCATTGCAGCCCACCTTCTCCAGTCCACATGAGTTCTTCCGTGACAAACAGAATGTCCACCTCCAGTACTCTCCCCAGAGTGACCATCTTCAGTCCAAGACTGCAAGGGCTTGGCCTGAAATCGAGCTTTATTGTCAGGAATTGCCTTATCACTGGCCATTAAAAATTAGTACACAATTTTTTGATACAGGTATAGCAGTACCAGTTTAACACATTCCAGTTCCTTCAGGAATGATTGCTCTTCATTCACGCTCCTCTTTAGTGCCAATGAGGTTCTGTAATGTTGCTTAATCTCCTGTTTTTGAACACAGATGAGTTCAATTATGCCATTCACAGTTTGATGCTATAGCTGTCACAATATTTGTTCGCAAAAATCAGGTTTTATGCTCCCTCCAGCCAGCCAGAGGTGTAAGGACAGGAATTCTTTAATGATTCTTCCACAGCAGCTTTTATATCTATAAAAATTACGCACACAGATTAGGGAGTCTGTGGACTGTACTGTCGGTGTTTTTCCAGGTGGTTCCGAGGCAGCAAGGAGGAAATTGTTTGTGTCAAAGGTAGACAGGTGAAGAATGAGCCACTTAAAGAGGTACAGGTTCTGTGAAAAAAATTAACTGAGGAGAAAATATTTCCCCTGGACTTCTCAAATGTTTCAGAAAGAACCAACTATCATCCAGTCAGGTAATACCATCAGCACAGGGACCTCAGGCTGAAGCCATAATTTTAGTTTTTCTAATTTTCAGTGCTAGAACTTGAAATCTTTTGTGTATGTGTGTGTGCGTGTGTGTGTGTAATACATCCTATTTGTTCAATTCCTTCCAAAAATATTTTGAGTCATCAAAATTTTCTAACACATCAGAAAGAACAATCATAAATGAAACCAAATTCACATGACAGTAAGTATCACAGTGATGCTTTAAGAATCACTTGACATACACTAGACACAGAGTGTATTTCATGAAAATTGTAGTCAGTATCATATATCAAAAGAGGTAACTGCAGGTTGATGTCTGAGCAGATGCTTTTAAATTGAGAGATGCATTTACTGTAGTAAAAATGTGAGCAGCATATCTTTCTGATTTGCCATCCTCCTTCATGTCGTCCTGACTCATCTTCTCTGTCTACTCCTACCATGGTTTTCTAATCCATCAAAAAAATGTGCTTTTTGCAGCTACATTGTGTAATATGAACACTACCTGCAAATATTTTCAGTCAGCTGTAGGGCACCTCATCTCTGTAAGGGATTCTAAAATTCCATATTAAAACATATCCTTCAACAATAGCATCATTTTTGTTTGGGAGTCCTTTTTATGGCACATCCTCTTTTTTTATGTGGCTCATTATACCTAATTTGAACATCACTTTTAAGAACTGCCATATGCTGCCAATAAATAAGTCTTTAGAGGCTTTCACTTATCTTCTAAATATGATTCAATAGCTACTAATTAAATCAATATATTAAAAAACTCCACAGCCTATATAAATCAAGCATCTTGAACTGGCTATTTTAATATTTAGATCCTGCCTTATTAAGAACTCCTTGAAGATACATCCTTCAAGAGAGAATATGAGCTATTTTCCCATGCCTTAGCTTTTATTTTATATTGCACTACAAGTTTTTATTGTATAATGAATTGTATAGAATATTAGTAGTCTTATTTTTTGCATTTCTCCATGTTTTCAATCTCAGCTGGGGTCCCAGAAAAAGCTTCATTTATGTGCCCTCCCAGAAAAAAGCTCAATTGGAGATTATAAAAGGGCTCTCCTCTTCATTCTGTTCTCTCCTCTGCTTCACTGTAAGGTAATTTTGTGAGTGCTGCATTCTAATATTAAATTTGATAGCGACTTATCATCTAAGGGGATGATGGCAATGGTTGATTCAACTCTGTTCTCATCTCAGACATAATTTCTATCCTTATGTCTGGCACAGAATGTATTCAGTGTAGAAACTCAGAACTTGGCCTTGACTAAATCTCTCGTAGTTCAAAGAGCACTTTGATCTCCCATTGTAGAGGTTAAGCAAATGGCACCTGTGTCTGTCTTAACAAGAATTAGATTTTAAACAGGTAATCATCAGGACATAAATTCTGTATATCACACAGGCCTGCCTGGAATGCTTTACAGCTGATAGAGTACCCATCCTATCCCCTCCTCGGTTCCTGAGAACAGAAAAGTCAGCTCCTTTGACTGTTTGCAAAATACAAGCCTCCAGCCCTTTTACCTTCCAAAACATCCTAGATTCACACCTCTGTGTTCCTGCCTTCAATATTCCTTAGACACTTTGCCTGTCTCAATAGAAAAAAAAAGGTAATCTCATAAACATTAAATTCAAAGCTTCTGTTTTTCTCTTGTAGACATAACTGCTCGTTCCCTCTCTGATGACTCTCAAAGGCTGACTTACATGGTTGTGCATCAGTAGTGTGCTACAACATACCATCCTTCACCTTTGTGACAAGATAGGCTTGATAATACCAGAGCTAAGTCTTTCTGTGCACTCTGATATCCAATCTAAAAACTGCATTTAGATATATGGGTGCTTGCTCCACAGTCTCTTTCTTCCCACAGGCAGCCTTTAGCATTCTAGTCAGACCTTTTGGATATTGAAGCATCTCCTCTTTCCCTCAGAACCCATGCTGCTTTTGCCTCAGCAAGCTTGAGAGAGAAACCATGCCAGAAGGAATTCTCCTTCTCAGGGTCCCAAAGATCCCAGGGGCTGCAAATCTTTTTCTTTAGAGAGAGCAGGTGTCTGTCAATGGCAAAAGGAAAGAGTCTGCTCTTAGTCTGGGGGGAAATCATGGCTTTATTCAGGGGTTCTGCCCCCATAGAGTCCGGAGCTCAGTCCGGTCCCCATCCCCATCCCTGTCGCAGAGCAAGAGAGACATCCCTGCCCGATCCCAGGGCTTTTATCCAGGGGCAGGGCCTAGAGGCAGGGACAAGCCACTACCCAATCAGGGATAAGGTGGGAGTGGAACAGAGTTGGATTACATTCCAGTGTGGGCGGATGGGAGGGGCGGATGAGCAGGGACATCCAAGGCAGCAGGGTGGTACAGAAGAAACCATTACAAAACCCAATACAAAAATGAAGTACAATATAAACCCAATCAATGCACTACAGCAGGATATTGTGTGCAAAAGTAGGAAAATATATTTAACAAGAAAGGCAACTTTGAAGGCTCTGCATAGCTTTGTTTCAGTACTGATAATCGAGCTGAAGTAGTTATTTAGAACAGTGATTTCCAAAATGGGCTATGTGCATCTCAGGGCCTGTGCTAGACAATCTACTGGGAGTGGGGAAAAAAAAAAAAAAAATTAAAATATATTTTATTATGTTTCTAAAAAACCTATATGATATTTATTTTGTCTTTATCTCACTTTTTAAAATGTTTTTAAAAGATTTTAATGTACATAATATTTAAGCACAGTAATACCTGTGCATAGTTTATAAATAAACCTATATAAATATATATGTAAATGATGTGCACTCAAAAAGTTTTTACTGATAGGGTTGAATGATCAAAAGATTTTGGGGTTACTATCTTTTTAAAAAAATAAAAGTATCAGTAAACAGTTGAATGTTTAACAGGGATATATTAAAAAAATAAACATATTTTAGCATTTCGTTTCCACAACAAAAGAAAATATTGCTCTTATAATTTTCAGAAAACTCATGGTATTTATTATGTGTTGCCAAAATGGTGACTTTAACAGGAAAACAAGACTTTAAGCAGTAAAGTAAAAATAGACAAAAGAAGCAGAGAACAATTTATTCAAGAACATTTTCTTCAATGAGAAAAATATTCAATTTCAGCCATTTCTAGAAAAGAGAGGTGCAAGACACAAGCTGGCAAGAAATACCATGTAGTGGTAATCCCCTGAGAGAATGATTTGAATAGAAAGGGAAGTCCAAGGCAAGTGAATTTGCAGATGAATTTTGCAAATTCTTTGGAAGTTTGAAAAGATTCCTTGGGATGGAGTACACTGTTTCTGAAAAAGAACCTCGCCTGTCTTCTTCCTGATTATAGTATTCATATAGGCTCCAAAAATATAAAATCATTTTGAATAAAGTGATATTTAGTTTTTTACTTGCCTAGAAGAAGATAAAAACCCCATCTGATAATTTTTTTTTTAAAAAAAAGTATTTTTTTGCATAGATTTTAAGGAGACTCACGACAGAGTCTGGGCAGCAATAAAATAATCTGAAGTGCCTGGTAACAGTTCTTAAATAAGTGATGGTGTGTTTGTGGTTCAGAAATAAGTCTATTCACAGGGAGAGAAACTTCTTACATAACCTTATATAACCAGTAGATCTAAAACCAAATACAAAATCCAAATACTTGTCACACACGATGCATATGGGTTATGATGCAAGTGAGAGAGAATGGTATGAAAAAGTGATCTAATAACTCATGCTGTGAAATTTGCTGAAGTCCAAGCAGAGTAAATGAAGTGAAAGTTCATCATTACAGAGTCGAGCAGGTGAGTAGATTGATAAAAAACAACCCAGTTATAGACATAATCCTATGTGCTCTTGCAGAGTTCAGAGAACTTAAAACTCTATTACCCTCTTCAGCCGAGTGAATTACTCCCTTTGTAATGATTTACAGTAATCTGCAATTTGTTGCTTCAAAGCACAGGTGGATGGCTAATTTCAGCAATTGCTCACCACCACGGGTAAGCCAATCTGTGGTAAAACAAGGCTGGTACATAGTAAATGGAATGGTTTAAGATTTCCACAGCAATATGCCTCACAATCCCTTTGTGTCTCATGATATTGTTTGATCAAGTTGAATATAAAGGATTAATCAATATCCAGTGAGATTTAACAGCTCTCGGGTTAAACAACACAAAGTGGGGAAAATATATAGAAGCAATGGCAAAGTATGGAAACATCAAGGACCTCCAAAATTTAGGGAACCAGGTGATTACTGTTTTCAGGTAGCATGTATTCTGGTTTTTGAGACTATATTAATTGCACCTGAAGAAACTTTAGTGTGGGTTCAGGCAAACTAGTTTAAAAGTATTTTAATCTGATGTGGTTTAATTTCAGTCTTTTATCTGAGTTACTTCCTTACAGATGCTTACAGCTGTACATGGTGGAATCCACATCTGGAAAGTTGCACTGTGTTATGTAGATTGGTAGAGTATAGCAGAAGAACTTTTGAGTGTGGATACATCCCCAAGGAAATTTAAATGTTCAAGATGAGGCAGCCAGCCAAACCTAGTATAATAAAGAAGAACTTGGTATAGTACCAAAATGTTCTTGACAAAAATTTGCTACTTACACGGCATAAAAGCTGTTTAAACTTAATAGAACTGATGAAGTTACAGCGTGGTGCACTTCAATTAAGAGAAACTGCTTTTAGGGAGTCCTTGAAATCAATAGTTGCACAATGATGTGTGAGTTAGAGGGGGTATAGTCAGTCGCCTTCCGGGGAGGAGTACATAAGGAAGGAAAGGCACAATCCAGTCTTCAAATGAGAAAACATTTCCTGCTTTCTCAACAAAGGAAAAATGAACTGACCTCTTACCTTCCCAGCTACAAAAATGAGTAGCAATTAAAAATTAAATAAAGCATGAGCAGCAAAGTGAGTTCAGAGGACATATGAAATATGAAGAATAAAAAAACCCCAATAATTTAAACTAATATAATTTAAAGTAATTGTCATGACCAAAACTTTTATAGTTTACAAAGCTTTATATCTCATCATTATTTAATAGTTTTAAAATTATGCCTAGAAATGCCAAAGACACTAGTGTTCTTAGATTCATTCTTGCTGCAAAATTAAGTGTTTAATTCCTTTCCAAACACAGATAGGTTCAGCAACATACATAGATACAAAAGATAAAATTTGGAAGGGAATTTCTGTTCAGAAGGGGGAAGTACGGGAATCTTTGGAGCCTTTGGCTAGGGTCTCAGAATGACTGTGTCAAAACTAGGTATCTTTTGTCTCAGGGAACACTTGGATAATACAATCTTCCTAAATATAAAAGTGTGTGAGAGAAATAAAATTATAAAATCTGATGATAAAATTAAACTGCATCATAGTTGAAGTGGTTTTTAGCCACTGGTTACATTTTTATGGTCTGCCATTAGCTTTCACTCTTCCTCAGACATTCTTACAGATCCTGTGGCAGTATACCTCAGAATTTTTCAGGTCACTTTGTCAGTCACCCCACTGAGAAGCAGACCCACATTTTTTCTCAGCCTTTCTTCTGTTTCTAATGTACCTAGGGAAACCCTCTTCATATCCTTTTCTAGTTTGAGCAATGTGTGAGCTTTGGGCATTTCCATCACAATCTCTGCAAGCAGTTTATGTTTCTCCTGGGTAATTTGTCCCAATTTCTTACTCTGTGTACTTCTTTTTTATGTTTGAACTCCGTTGGTGTTCCCTGTTGAATCATGCTGGCTCTCTGTAACACTTCTGTTTTTACAGAACATTAGATCAAGCAATTCTTCTGCTCTGAGGAGATTGTCCTTGAAGATCAGCTGATTCTTCTGGTGTCCTTTGCCCTCTAGGGCAATATCCCATGAGATGTTACTAAATACGTCCCTAAATAGGTAGGAATATGCCCTTTTCAAGTCAAATATGGGATTCTGCTGCTTGCCTTACTTCTCTTGATTTTAAACTGCACAGTCTAGTGATTTTATCAGCCAAGGCTGTTCTTGAATTTTAGACTTTTATAATTTATTTACTGATTGTGAAAATAGTTCCAAGAAAGTATTTCACTGAATGGCTGATGTATCACCTGCAACAATAAATTATCTTAAACACACACTAAAAATATCCTAGAAATGCCCAGCTCTCCTGCCTTTACGACAGACATTCAGATGTAGATCCTTGCGAGAGCTACTTTGTGATTGCAAATATTCTTTCAGATGTCTACAGGCTTCATTTTCCTCTTATTTTTTCTTCTGCAGCATAAGCCTGTGATGCCCATGACAGTCTCTTCTCTAAACCTAAACACAAATTCTCAGCAGACTTGTCACCACTTCCTCAGTGGTGATAGCTCTGTGCACTCCAGCCGTTCCTTTGTGTACAGCAAAACCATTTCTCCTCACCTTTCCAGCCTGTCTCTCCTGAATAAGTATGCATTACGTCATTGGAGTGCTCTGGTGAAACCTACCAAACTACATCTCTGCAAACCCAATGAGCTCATATCTCTTCAGCTCCCATATGTTCCCCAAACAGTGGGCATTTCCATCCCCTGTGGTCTTGTTTTCTGAAGGGTAGAGAAGAGAAAGAATGAAAACATGGAAGTTCCCTTTCCCTCTGGTGCCCTAATGCTTTTTTCACTCTCCTGTGCCTTCTCTTTGGATTATGACAATGCTACCCCAATATATCTAAGCTAGAGCTCTTCTCTCCAGGTTAACAATCCCATTTGCACTCTTGCCCCACTTCATCAAAGTACTTGTTCTTCAATCACAGAGGCCAAAACCTTGACTGTGCTGCTACTAATACAGCCAGCTCTTCATCCCTTGGGTATGTTCACACCTACCAGAGACTTTTCTTTCACTGTGGTGTCTGGCATGAAGATATTTCTTTGAATAGGAAAGCTTTTCAGAGACTGCCATTTTAAAGTTAGAACGTTTGTACCACACTGCTAGAGAGTCAAAGTTTTGGAAGTGCCTTTGTCAGGCACACAACAGCCTCAGGTTCAATAGTCAAACCTTTTATGTATAAAGAGACACCAGAAAATAATTTATTCTGAAGGGTACCTAGACACAGTAATAATGTATCAAGGTATTTCATACTTCTGTAATAATGGAAAATGGAATTTGTGGTACTTTTGCATGAATTACTTATAATTTTTCTGTTTTAAGTTAGATACTTTGTTTTTCTTCTAGAAAAGTAGATACTCAGTAGATGATGATTTGTTTAAAACCACAAACTCTCATTCACTTTTTAATTAAAAAAGTGTTAAATTCATTTCTTGTCAGTAAAATAAATATTTGTTATTGCTAATACATTTTAAAGGAAAGCATAGCACTTCATAGTATTTATAGGAATAGTGTATGTAGTGCACTGCTTCATCATGAATTCATGTCAATCATTTCACTGTTGCAATAGAACTTTTCTGAAAGCAAATATATTTCCCAGTCACAAGCAGGAAATTGAATTCTACTCTGAGAATTCAAGGGACACATGGCCATTGAACCATCAGATTCACAAGTTAAAATAACATAGTGCCTTTTCTTGTGCTGCAACTGACATCAATCAATTCTGAAATGCCATAATATTTAAAAATCCAGCCAAAAATGCAATTAAAATGGACAGTCTCACTGTGACAATAACTGTCGTAAGTCAAGGCAATTTTGTCTTATTTCAGACAGATTTCTGGGTCCATCTTTTTAACGTGTGTAAATGCTTCTTTCTCACCACTATGTGATATTCAATAAAGAAATTATTACTTTATGAAGAATAGAGTCTGTCTTGTTTCAGTTCACACCTTATTATTTAATAATATGGTCTGATGGATAATATAACTGGTTATTTGTTTGATTTTCAATCAGCAAAGAGGACTAACGCGTGATGTTTCCAATATTTGTACAGACTGCTGATGATTGTATCTGTGTTATTAGAACAAGATGTGTTCTTTCTTTGGCTTCATTTTAGGAGGGCTGAATGTAAATATTATTAATATCCTCTGTGTAATCTATACTCCTTTTGGCATTTGAAATGGGTAAATTGACTTAGAAGAAAGTTTTCACAATAATTCGTGTAAAACTTGGAAGAGCTGAAGTCAGAAAGTCTGATGATTTTTTTTTTCTTTTTTCAGTATAGGTTTTTTAAGAGCTGTTCTGGCTTTCATTGAGACTTCAAATTTGGGGCTAATTATCACAGTGAAAACTGTAGGTGTAAATGTTTTGTCTTTTCATTATAATCAGGAACTTGTTGGCAGTGATAAATCCAGATAGGTCCAGATATGCCTAGATAGATCTTGAATTTCCAAAAGTGACCTGTCTGTATGGTCAGCAGCAGAATTCACAGTTCAGGTGCCGAAAGTATCAAGTAATTGCAAGAGATCTGTAGTGACAAAAAGTGATTTGTTGCTTAGGAATAGGCTATAAAGAAATTAAAACATCTTTATATCAAGGGGCTCTCAAGCTTTCAGAAGTTTTTAGCTTTAATTTTCTGGATTTAGAATATGCTTAGGAAAAAAAAAAAATATATAGCTGTATAATTCTGGGGGAAAGCATCTTAGCATCTTAGGAGTCTACAGTTTTTGCCTACAGCTGGATGTATCTCCGTGTAGGATGATTCTACCATGGATCTTTCTCTTGTGTAGACCGGAGTGAACAAAGCCTGCAGAAAATTATTCTAAGTAGACAAGAAATATAAATTCCCTCTAAAATTTCCAAATAGATGCCTAGGCTAGGGTGTCAAGAGGGGAAAATGTCATGGGAGGGGGAATAATTTATTCCAAAAATGTTACCTGAAAATCAATATACTGTAAAATTGTTCTAATTTCTCTAAGTGGATGATTTTCAAGAGAAAATTACTTATGAATGAAGAGGAATGATTCTGAGAAGTAATAAAGTCCACCTAAAAACTTGTGGGATATTTTGTTAAAATGCTTGTACTAAAGCAGTTCAGGAGTGAGAGAGACCATTTGCAGCCAAAGTTTCTTTTTGTTAATTTTTTTCTCCCAAATGGAAAAAACAACAACAACAACAACAACAACAACAACAACAAACAAAAAAACAAACAAACAAAAAAAACCCACAACAACCAAACAACCAACAAAAAAATTCCCCACAGGGAAAAAAAAACCATCACCCAGGGCAGGCTCAACAGCACTGCAGACACTGTTCATTCCAGCTGCACTTCTGCTATAATTTTTTGTGGTCATTGACAGTACTCCTTGCTTGTATTAATTCCTTCAATGTCACTTCCAAAGTACCCTGATTTTTAAATTAGTGAGCTCTCAGAATTGTAAGCTCCTCTACATGCACTCACACTTTTGTAGCTAAATACGAAATAGGATGTTCATAGAGAGCTTATTTCTTTTTTTCTTAAAATTAGGAAGATTTCTGACTAGGGGATCAGAGAAAACAGAGTGTCAATACATCTGATATGAAAACAAACAAAGTCATGCCTCCTCTCAGCAGACAGATATGTGTCAAAATTCAAAGAAAAATTTTAAGGTATGAAGAAATATGTTTTCTTTCTTCATGCCTTTTTCACCCTTGAATATTGGCATCATTTCCATCCCTTTCATTGTTGTTCCTCATCTAGCTATGAGGTTTATTCAGTACGCATGGAACCAAGAGCAACCAGAAACAGAAACCACACTAGAATAAATATACATTTCTGTTTCTCATGTTAATGGTCTAGATGGTAAACTCTACTGCTTCAGGTTTCTGATGCAGAATCTGCTCATTTACCCTCTATACAAGTCATCAGCATCCTATTGAATGGAATCAGATACATTTTATTTCCCTCTAATTGACAGGGAAAAATCAACTGCTGAAAGAAAATAACTTACTGCAGTGAGTGGTTGTCTAAGTGCTTTGCAAATTAGCTTTATTGTGTCCCTACTAGACAAAGCCTTGAGCAACCTACTGTGACTTTAAAATTAACTGCACTTGGAACAGTTTTGGAAGGGGGCAGGACCTCAGATGGGCCCTTTCCACCTATATTTTTCTATGACTTTTAAGATGTAATATATATGTATTTGTAGTCAACATACATGTACATACCACACAGATACATGTATATTCACCTGAATGCTTTCTTCTTCAAAATCAATATAACCCCATCAAGTTCATTTTTGATACTAATATATGTACACACATTTTTCATGACCATGTTGTAAACCCCTGCTATATAACATTCTTCCCTCACTGCATTGTGATTGCTGTTGCTGGACTATTTGTTAGATTGCTTTTTGGTGTTTTTTTGTGACATATGTAAGTTTTATTCGCTGATAACTATAATCAGATTTTATGGAAATTACCTGTGAAACCTACTTCACTTTCTTTCTTGCCAAACAAAATGAAGCTCTTCCTGGAATCTCTGTGTTTACAGAACAAGTGTCAATAATCAGTGAACATCAAAGCAGAATTAGCTGTATCCCAGAGCTGTTGTCTTCCTGGGGCCACTACATGGCTGCTCACCAAGGGGCAGATGCCCAGCTGAATGGTGCAGCGTGAAAGGAAGGATGGAGGAGAGCTCTGCTTGCTAAAGCCAGGAATTTCTTAATGATCATGTTTCTCTTGTGAGAGAGGAGCAATACAGCACCAACAGTGTGTGTACATAGGAAGTGGATATGCTGACCAGGATGGAAAGTATTCAGAATTAATAGTTGTTCCTAAATGACCATCCACCATGAAGGGAAAATTCAGTGTCTGATGAAGCAAATTGTATCAGTGTCCCGTCTACAGGGAACCCAGTTGGAATATTGACATTAAAAGGGTGGTTGTAGCTGTGTCTTCCCCTATTCATAGATCTTCTGCTCCAAAAAAATGAAGAGCACAGCAGGCTTTTGCTAAGTACCCACAAAATCTGCAAGCTAACCCAGAAAATGGAAGAGAACTGATATAGGAACCCTTAAAGTGTTTTATCTCTTACTAAAACAACTGCAAGCACTTCCAGTTTTATTAATTTTTCCTTTGGGTATTTTTCTCGCACATCCATTTCATCTTCAGTGCAATTTAAGGAAGCGTTAATAGTTTATTTTTTCTTCTAAAATTATTCTTAAAGGTTGGGTCATGCTATACTGGAAGTGTCAGAATCTGCTTGGGATGCTTTTTGACTCTCTGAAGTGGATTTACTTTTCTTATACCTACATTCAAATTTCCTGACTTTAAATTTCAATCAGTATGTTGAGTCCCTTGTGTTGATCATATTCCACCAGGTTCTGTGCAGAAATATTTGTTTTATTGATTAAACACAACAAAAAAAGGAATGGGAGTGCTGCTTTTTGGTCATCCATTTTGCTTTTTTTGGGGGGTCATCCTTTTCTAAAACACAGCTGTTCCACCAACCAAAAAACAAAAAACAAAACAAAACAAAAAACAAAACAAACAAACAAACAAAAAATCTGAGGTTTTAACAAACAGTTTTCATCCAGTATCTTCCATTTTCAGACTTCTCAATTGTTGCATCCTGTAATCTAGTTATGGCTAATTTATTGGATGAACTTGGTGAAAGTTTAAATTGAGACAAACATATAGCACTTTAACACTGATGAAATGTCATGCCTCCTTTTGGTTAGTATAATATTACTGTACCTCTGGGTTCCTCAGAAGACTTTCTCTGTTATTCTGGTGTTTGACAATGGGCTAACATTCAAAATGCAAACAAAGAGACTTTACACATTGACTGCAGTAAAAAAAGCACTTTTTTCTTATTTACAATATATGAAATAATGGGGGAAAAATGATCCAGCACCATTCTAAAATGAATTTAAGTTATCTCATATTGAAGGGAAAATGGCAATTTAAAAGAAAAATCTATAGCAAATACAGGAGAACTGAAATAGCCTAAGCTATATGTATATATATATATATATATATTTTTTAATCACGAAATAGAAATACATAAAATGCTAATAAAGTGACCAAATGGAATAGGACAAATTGAAAAAGATTGGTTCCATTTTCCATATGAGAAATTTCAATAGGCAAAATTCAAAACAATGCCTGTGAAGTTTCAGGTGGAATTTCAAATTAAAAACATCATCTGCTTCCTTTTTTTTCTCCCAATTTGCCATTTAGGAAAACACTGCTTTTAGTAGTTTTATTACTATGTCAGCTCTTCAGCAGAAGTTGAGAAAATGCACCCAAATGATGCTGAGATTTTTCGCAGTCAGAATAAAAACAGTGAAGCAGGAATATGAGTTGAGAACTGAAAACAGCTTTCTACAAAGTGTGATCAGACCAGAGTTGAGACTACTAAGAAGGAAACATCAGGCATCACAGAGATGCCCAAGAAATCAGATTTCAGGTTCTGAACTCTGTGTGGTGACCAATGGCAACTCTAACAACAATCAGCTCACCAAGGTTTCCTTTTTATAGTTATCTGGGTTCTTAAATGAAGGGCTATTTTTGTTTCTGGGTTGCTCTTGCAAAGCACATTGATTGTCCATAGTTACGTATTTTGGTGAATATCAGAAGATCACATTGTCCTTTTGCAATCAGTTTTAGTTTTATTGTGTGTGGGTGTGTTACTTTGTCAACAATATGTGGAAAAGTTGAGAGCTTTTAAAGGAATTTAAGAAGTAGAATTTTCCTCTGTTTCATGACGTGCATGCTTTAGAAAAATGAGAATATTTTATTAAGAGATTGTGTCCTCAGATTCAAGGGGGACTGAAGTGTAAAACAATCAGCTTCACTTTCCTTGAACTAGTTTCTTTCTTCTCTGATAAAATGTATTTTGTCTTCAGGATTAATCTTTCTGATAATTTGCAAACCGAAATCCTTTTCAATTTGAATACAGGGTTACTCAGCCTTCCATAGCTGATTTAGACTAATGAGACAAGAGGCAGAAAAATGTCTAGACCTTGCCAAAGGTTAATCTTGTTCTTAACTCCACTATCTCTGCAATGTAAAATGCATAGTAGTCTTCTCAATTTTATATTGAATTTTGTATTGCTAAGTAATGTGGCACACTTTGAACTTACAGGGGAGACCTGGGAAAATTAAAAATTAAACCAGATTAAAAATGCAGTTATCTTACCAAATTGTATGAAAAGTATGTAAGCAAAGTGAGAAGAGTCTGGAATATTCTATGAAATGAAGGAGTAGTGGGAAATTCTACAGTCCAGGCTTAAATAGTTGGAATCATGTAATGGAATAACATATCTAGCCAATAAAAATGTATTGTAGGAAGGAATGGTAAGTAAAATTTGCAAGTGCAGTGAAATATAAAATATTTAAAATAGAGGAGAAGATAGTCATTACTGAAGGAATTTGAAGAAGGGGAGATACTGATGGAAAATACGTCAAGTGCCATGGTGATAAATAAAAAAAGTGAGGCATTTTTGTTAAAAGATGATAGGTATGACATTATACTTGTGTCACTAATATTCTCAGTTAGAGGGAGGCAAAGACAGTGTTAAAACCAGCAGTGTTTTGTCGAAGAAATATAAGTTTTAACACTGGAATAAATCACTGTGATAGTTTAAACACCACACTATTAAAAAAAAACTCTGGGGAAGATATGGCAGAGTGTTAGCATACACAGTCCAAATGTCTGGAAGAGGCCTTTGTGCAGCTACCTGGGTAGAATACTGCAGTACATTTCAACATCTATTACAGTCTTCATCATTCAATAATGGTGTCTAACGCTGAAAGGTGAATTACTAGGTAGCTGAAAGGAAATGCTCTGAACTCCAAAAAGGTTTAGATTTCACACATTTGATAGCACACTGATATTGCATAATGATTTTTCTCATCTCACAACACTAGTTTCTTGGTGATAATTCAATTATAGCATTTTATAAACATTCTTAGCCCTCTCTGACATCAGTTCAGCTTTAGTTATAATTAGTTTTTCAAATATATAATAAAACACGTAATATAATTTGGAATCCCAGTCAACCTTTACATCACTGTGCTGTGCTCTTTAATCTCTAAACTAATGCTTTCATTGCATGGTTTCAAAAAAATGTAGATTCCTTTTTATTGTTTTCAAATAAAAATTACGTTTAAATCTGAGATGGAATATATTGACCCTATTGTTTACTTTCTTCGGTGGTTTCAGAACAACCAAAAAAACCTGCTTGTCTTACCAAATCTTATTTGCATATGTCTAATCAGTTTCACTTGTTACAGAACTACAAAAATCAGTTGTGAGTCAACTCTGGTTAAACCCAGTATAACTCAGAGCTGACCTTCATTAATGCTTAGTCAATTTATATTAGCACAGACTTTTTTATTTTTACCAAACTTGTGTTTGCACTAGGTGGTACTGTGACTTTTTGCAGTGCCTGTGGACTGCTCCTGTTCTGCTTCCTGAGATGCCAGTATGAGACCAGAGGTAGCAGTCTCTGGCATTTAGAAATACTTGTGCCAGAGGTTCAGCCTCTGCCACTTCTCCACCTCTCAGCTCCCCAAAACGGGTCCATGCCGCCTCCTCTTGAGTACAGAAAGCAGTCATTCACAGGATTTTATCACCCTTTTTGACCTCTGTTCATGCACGACATCACAGCTAAGGCTGCACAGCAACACATAGGGAAATCCATTAATGGTACTTTAGCCTAGCACAATGGCAGTGGTACGTGGTCAGAGCAGAAAAGAACCACATTATGGTGTTCTTCAAATAAAAATACTTCCAGCTAAAATAAATGGGAGAAGTGACATCAATTTGGAGTACTTAGGTTGTTGAAATATTTTCAACACAACATGATGTGACTTAACCCTGATTGCCGGTGCTAACCAGCCTCCTTTAAAGAAGAAATAAGCATTTATTATGGAACGAAATCATATGTAGTAGAGAGAGACAAGACCCAAAACAATAAAAATCTAAACCAAACCCAAACGCTTTAGAGAAAAGGAGTGCAATTGTCACTAGAAAAGATGGCTGACTGACTACTATTCAAAAAGATCTGGGCTTGAATTCATTTGTACAAGAACTGATTTATGTTAAACAGAGATTCTCTTAGGTCTCTTAATGCATCCAGTAGAAGTTATTATTTCAGGTCATGAATGTTTGAGAGGGCAAGCGTTTCAGTCAGGAGTGTTTGTGAGAGCTTTCATACTACCAAAAAGTAACTTTAATTTTTGCAAAAGCTTTACAGCATCTCTGCAAATGTTTGCAGTGTGACTGAAATATGTACAGAAGTCCAGAAGGGGCAGAAACTTCTATACAAGCAAGTCTTGTTCGTGTTATCATGACAGCACAACCTGTGGCAGTGCTATAGAATTTCCTACAGACCATATGCACTTAATCATCATATAAAAGTTATTAACTTAGTCTAGTAGCTTCTCAATTAGATGACCCTTTTTCTGTCTTTGTTTTATTGATAATCCTTATTATTATTTTTCTTTTTTTTTTTTGCAAGATGCATGTCATATTTTTTTTTCATTACTAACATAATTTTTTAATTTTTTATGATTCATTGCCCTCTAAAATTACATTTTGCAAAAAACGACTGTTAATGACATGAGACACAGAGAACCTAGAAATTACATGTTCTTTTTGAGTTGAGAGCTTTAACTCTCTTGCCATATTTTTCCATGGCATCAGTATTTTCAACGCCTTATTTTTTAGTGGTTCAATTTAATTGTCTTGAGTAGGAGTAAATATATACCAGTAATATTTCAGCTGGCTTGTTTTCTAGAATTTTTTGGTTTTAATTTCTTTTAATTCTGTGAATCAGAAGTCACTAAAAAGACATGCCTTCCTACTTCCTAAAGTAGAACTTCACAGACAATACTTTCCACAAAGAATTCTCTTGATGGAAGAAGTATTGATGGACTTCTAAGATTCTGTGGGGGGAAAAAAAAAAAAAAAAGTTCTGGACTGGGTTTGTCTTTGTTTTAGACTCTGTTCCTTGCAGCATAGCTGAGAGGCAGACATTGTGGGTTAGCAGAAGAAAGAATAGGTCTGTGGCCTGAGAAGTTTTGGGCTGTTTCTCTACTTTTTCAGTTTAAGAAATTATGAACAGTGAGATGAAGCTGGCTTTATGTTAAAGTGTAAGGCTCACTTAGGACAGATTCCAGATATCTTTTACTAGGAATCAGGAGAAAGAAGGTAATTCCTGAACATAACACTTCAAAAAACCCCAGCTTCCCTTTCCTGATATGAGAAGACCCAAAACCCCATGACATTTGTGCTCTTAAATGTAATTTTTCCTCAAACTTTGGGCAAATAGCCCACTTTCTTTTGTTATAATTTGGAATGCCTTTGAAGCGGAAACCTCCAAGGAGGGTCTGAAACAATTTCCAAGAAAAAGACTGTAATTACTTTTTAGTGCTTTGTTCAGTGAGCTGAAACAAAGCCCTAGGCAAGGGAGAAGTTTGTGCTTGTTTGCCTGTAAACTCCATGTGTGTGGCGCCACTACCCCAATACCCTACTGCAGTGTATGTGCATGATGGTGCTTATCTCAACCCTGACTGGTTCTGCACATTTTGGTATTCCCAAATCATTTACCCAGGACACCTGCTTTTATGGCTCTTTCTGTCAAATTGACATTTTCCAGTAGGTTCCAAAAGCAACAGCAAATTACTGTGTAAGCATATTTCTTGGAAAGAAATAGTGAAAATTCAGTGTTGAATTATCCCACATACAGGACTCCAGCCTGAGTGTTGCTCAGGAACTCCTGGAATGATTTGAATTCTTAGCCCTGGTAAGAACATGAGATATGTTTTTGAAAACATCAAACTGCGAAAGAGTAATTCATTCACGATGCTTCCAAAATTAGCTTCTTTTCACTGTCAGTATAGTTCCACACAATGAGACAGCCGAAAAGTACCCCACAAAAGAACTTTTTCCTTCTGCCATGTCTGAAATACAAAATTCTTCTGCACCAGGAGTTAAGTCCATGTAAAGGAAAATGTCTTTTAGCCCACAGATTCATAATTTGCCTACAAGTACGTAAATTTTATGGGAAGTATCCATTTTAAAGAGCTGGGTTACTTTCTACAGGTTTAGTAGTTAACCATAAAAAACACAAACAAACAAAACAAAACAAAACAAAACCAAAAACAAACAAAAAAACCCAAACCAAACAAAACAAAAAAAAACCCACAACAAAAAAACACCCACAACTCCTTTCTGCACAACAGGACAGCACTTAACTTAAATTCATCACAAAGTTTGTACAGCAACTTAATGTCATTTCTGGCCCTGACTCTAGGAGATGTGCTGTAATTCCAGAGGAAATGTGGTAGTTCTTCAGGGAACTCCATGGCAGCTTTCTGCTTGCATACATGTCTGTTTTGAGAAAAAGGAAAGAGGATAACAGGAATAAAAATAGAAATTTTAGATGAGACATTACTGAAAAAATAATTGAAGCAGTTGGTTGCAAGCCTGAGATTTCATTAGAAGTATAACTAAAATTGATTTGAATCTGTGCTAAAGCATTATGATAATGAAGTCTGTGGCCTTACCAAAAGATTATAAACATGACTTTTAAACTCCCTTTGATATTCTTATTACAACTGCACTTAAATTCATTATGAGTTGCTAGAAGGTCATCTTGTTACAAAACGTGCATAGTTGGCACAACTCAATATGCTCTAGTAAGTTCTGAAAACCAGCTGAGTAAAGAAAAACATTTGAAATAAATATACTGGAAATCAGATCTTAGCTTTCATTATACTAAGAGGACAATCTCAGTTTTGATCCCTAAGGCTCATCAACACCATCATAAATTTCATTTGTTAACCATATTGTTCATTCTATTATGATAATGTTTGTCCCTTTCCAAAAGGAACTGGATCTTTTGTCCTTAAATGTACTCATCTCTTAAATTTGCTACGTCTATGGTCACTTCACACTTTAATACATTGGGGAGTTTTTTCTTTGCTTTTGTGTATTGCTTTAGAAAAAGAATGCTTGGACATAGCTGTAATGCCAACCAATACTTGTGTTTGAGGTTTCTCTTTTTATTAAAAGCTGAAGGAATGTAGAAGATCTTTAAAAAGGCATATATTTCAATCAAATTATTTAAATGTATTTCTGAGCTGCTAAACTAATTCAGTACAGTTAAAACTTGAGTTACTGGTCTGGAAAAGGTAAGATTTTTAAATCCCTATTTAATATTGATTTACTTATTCATAATAGTCTGACTGCTTTGTAAGACCATTGGAAATAAAGCACTTTTAACAATATTATAGTTTTTTGAGTATTTTAGAGAGTATTATGAGCTAACCTTGTTGCATAAAAAACATTACTTAAGAAAGTTGCAAGGTATTTGACTCAGAATATTCATACATATAAGGAACTGTTATTGTGCCTCCTAGTACATGCAGAATGGCAATAAGCTAAAAGATGTGTATGGTACACAGAAGTTAGGAGAATCTGGTATGTATCTAATATGAAAACAAAATGCATAAGTGTTTAGAAAATCAAATGTTGGAGTTGAATAAAGTCTCTGTGTTTCTTCAGGAGTTTTATCTGTATCTTTACAGACAGCAGATATTTAAACACCAGGGGTTCTTCATGTTCTTAGGAGCATGTTTTTCCTGGTAACTGTCAGAAGTGCCATGGTTGTTCCTAGCAGTGTCAGCCAGGCTTTCTAAAGATCCTGAAATCTGCAGAAGTTTCTGAACATTGAGAGAAACTGAAAGCCTTCAATAGTCAGCTTAGTAGTGCTATCTTCAGCCTTCCTCCTTCCGAACTGCTAAACAACCTAAAGACAGATGACAACCTTTAAGGCAATAATTGAGTGTAAAATTGTGACTTGAGGTAGCAAAAGGCCATCTTTATTACTTATAGATTAAGACAGACCAATTCAGAAAATCCAAAAGAACTAACAGCTTTAAGCAATTTCCAAAAATCAGTTTATCTTACAATGACATACATATGTCCTTAGGAAAAATATCATCATCTGTTTTTAAGGTATTTGCTGGATAAATTCTTTGGAAGTTGTATCGTAAAGGGTAAAGTATCCTAAGGGTATCGTATCATAAAATTCAGTTTTCCCAAAACCCAAAAAAGTAACTCAAATTGTGATCTTTGATACCTACCTGTTTACTTCTTTATTTATAAGAGATGAATGAACAAATGAGGTAGAACCTCATGGAAGGAGGTGGGAAGTTGCTGCTCTGGAGGACCACAGGAGCCTTTCTTTTCAGGAGCGAGAAGGTCACAGCATGGGGTAGGGAGATAAAGAAGTAAAGAAATGTGCTGGCAGCCTGCAACTGTGAAGACACTACTGGGAGAAGAGGTGAGACAGGTGGACCTTGGAGGTGGCAAAGAAAGTCAGTGCAGAGCTTGCATCTGAGAAACATTCTGTAGTATTTCTCTATAACACTCAGTATAGGAAAATCTGAAGCAAGAAAACTCTGAGAAGACAAAGATTTTTGTATCAAATCTGTCTTGATTTAAGAAGTAAAGTATTCCAATTTACAGGTTAGTAAAAACAGATTGATAAAAGTAATTTTATATTTTAGGATATTCATCATAAAGAAAAATTTTAGATAAACTTCCTCAAAGCCTTGTCTGACTTTGGGTCTTGTCACAAAGATCTACAAGCAAAAAAACCCCTTTGAATTTGATCAAGGAAAGGAAGAATAATATTAATAAAATAAGTATGTTTCATTATTATTTGAATGATGCTTTTATTACTATGAAACACATGTGAAATAGTATGGGTTGCAAAGATCATGTACCTATTCAAAGCATCTCATCTTGTTTTAGCACAGCACCAAATTCTATTTGGATCACAGTGGAACTAGCTTTCAGACATTAGAGCTTGAAGTGTGAGATTCAGAAAAAAATGTAGGTAGTTGTCTGACAGATCCTCTGGTCTCCAGAACTCTGGTGTGACCTCTTGGTCACTTGTGAATTGTCATTCAAAGTCCACTGAAATCAACAAAAATAATTCTGTGAACTTCAGATTGGTTTAATATTACATTATTACTCCTCCTAGATTAACCAAATGTAGAAAATCTTTATATTATGAAGGAACTTAACTGTCTGTACCACATTATGAGGAAAATAATGGAAATTCTGGGAGCTGCTAACAATAGAATAGTGTTAGACCTCCAAAATGTTTTTTATAATTGGGATGTTATTGTCTATGAGCAATTTCATTAGAGTGTTCTACTCTCCAAAGGACAGTCATATTGCATCGCTTTAGGATGTTTCTATGTGGGCAGTTTGACTTGCTCTTTATTCCATTCCCAGACCTTTGCACACTTTGCATATATGCTAATTAATTTCTGAACGCTCTTCTAAGGCAACTCAACTACTTCTCTCAAAGAGAATACCTGATCACAGATGATGGGACAGTATGTTTCAAAGCCTCTTCCAAACATGTCCATCATGGGTATGGCTTAATCAATTTTGGCTCCCCCAGCCACTACAAACAATGCATTTGGAGACTTTTCCCTTCAAAGGCCTCATGCCTTGCACAGAAACTCTGGCATCTTGTACAAACACTGCTCTGGTGGGCTGCAAAGACAGCTATTTTGCTACAATAAAATGAGAAGCCACAAACACAGACTTTTATCTCATGACTAAAAGGAGTAAAGTGGTTTTGAGATGATGTAGACCAAGTGCTACAGGAAGTAGATGAATTCAGTTTGCTAGAAAGTGTGACAGCCTGTGAAAATTGGGGATGAGCCAGCTACCAGCAATTCACTAGGGACTTGTGTTCTACTTAAGAGTGCTATTCACAATACAGTTTAGAAAAATATTTAGTGATTTTTAAAGGGATTTTTTACTTTGAAGTATAGCAGAGATTTTGAGATTCGTTATGAATTTCAGAATTTCTTGCAGAGTCAAGTGTTCAGATGAATTCCTAATGGACTAAAATGTTTAAAATAATATATTTCATATTTGTAGAAATTAGTTTAATATGACATTATTGTAACAGCTAAGATGTGGAAACATCTTGCTGAGCTGCTTACATGTTTTACAACATTGTGCATGGTAAAATGCCCTATAGGTGCAAAAGCTTATCCACGTTTCTTCATCTAGAAACACCTTCAAGTTGTAATCACCTTAATTTAGTAGCTTCACCTTTACTATGTAGATTTTAATAGCAGCTGGCCTTGTTTAGTAGCTACACTTATTTAATAGCTCCACCTTTACCATGAACCTTTCCCATGTAAGCTGTAGGGCAAAGCAATTAAATTTAATGAAAACTGTGCTTTCCAAACAAGGATATATAGCTAGTCATATGAAATGGTCAGTAGGCTAAATCATTTGTGGAGAAATTATCTACAGTACAAAGGTTAAGGTACTGTAGCTCAAAATATGAATTAAGACTATAGTGTAAAGAACATGCATTGCCGACTTTCCTTGATGACAGCAATATAGGAACTATTTCTTTCCAAGAATTGTATGTTCCTGCAAGCTCAAGAACCCATGACACCATTATTCAGTGAATGAGGATGGAGGCTATTCTCTGGAGCACTGTAGAAACGCATTTTTTTCAAAATAAGCATCAAAATGAGAAACTGATTCTCACATTATATCTTGCTTCTCCTGTTAAGGGCATTCATAGCAGCACTCTTTGCACTCTGCTCCCTGTATTATGTTAGACAAGGACAGACTTCACAGCTTGAAGTGATTTAAGGAATAGAAAATAAACAATGAACTATTGATATACTAGAAGAGACATAATAGCAGAAGAAATGAAAAAAAGAAAATATTGGTCTTAATATTATCACCATTTTTATAAGAATTATTAAAAGCCCTTTTGTAAAAAACACCAACTTTATTTTACAGGTGGTATTTTAAGACAGAGGCAGTTAAAGATACATGACCTCACTGAAAAGACAGTCTTGTTTCATCTTTTTGATCAAAAGGGATGCATGGAACACAATAGTCATTTGATGGTAATGGGTCACAAGGAAATAGAGTTTTCTTTTGTTTTCTAAGGAATTAAAAAAATTAACATGGTTTTTATAAAAGATATTTTCTTGATCTTGAAATAAGTTGTCTTTCCACTAATGACAACATTAGTACTATCTCCAGAAATACTTACATTTTCACCTCAGAACTTTTTGTTCTGAGAATGTAAGCTGTAGTAAAATTTCTTGGGGTTTTACTTACTAAAAAGTTCCCTACAACTTCCATCACAGTAGCATAGAAGTTTCATTGCTGGTATTGTCGTTACTTAATATACAAAACATTAATGGAGCAATAACACTGTGAGATTTTTATATGTTTTGAATTTCAGTTCTCTCCTATTGCTGTGCAAAATGTGCAAGCTTTTCCAGTAGATAAAGTGATGTACAGCAGCAGTGAGATGAAAGCTGGAAACAGCAGTTATGAGATGCTTTTGATAAAAAAATGTACTTCATTTGAAAGATAAGCCTCAGAAATTCACCTCAGCTTGTAAATGCACAAAAATTTATTCTTTGTTGTACAGCAGTAGCAATTAACTGAAAATATATTTATTTGAGTTAGTAATTCTCTCTTTTCTAAGAACTGAAAATACTAATTAAGATAACCCTACACGGATACTTTCATTGCACTGATATTTCTGCTTTAATGGGATAAAAAAATCAGGGGAATTTTCACATATGTATATCCTTGGGAAGCCTGACATTACTGTGTTTCTGGCTGGCAATGCGTAGAGAATAATACATTTGGTTTAATTGTTTTAGAGGAATGTGCTGCAGCTGCTTGTCCTCACTGGAATAAGAGGAGTATTTCACTCTTTTCCTCAGTTTTGAAGCAATCCTGTTTACGTTTTATCTTCTCATCCATGCGGTGTGAAGCTCTTGCCTAGCCCAGGAGTTTCAAGTGTAATGTTTTTCACTTGCAGTGCAAGATGTGCCTTGCCCTTGCTAAGAGCAAGAGTCACTTTTTAACTGACCACCTTTAGTGGGGCTCATGATCCATGAACCTGCGCTAAACAGCCCTGAGAGTCCAAGAGCTTATTCCTCCTTACAGAGCATGCACACTTCCATTCATAAAAAGGGAATTTCTAAGGTAGGTGCAGGAAATGCAAGGCATTGTGTCTCAGTTCTGTGTTTCCTCACCACAGACCACTTTGCGCATTTTCTTTTGCCACAGGTAGTCATTTTATCATAAAAGCAGCAGTTAGTGGCCCCTTTAGCCTTAAAACTATTTCCCTACATAAGTTCTTCATATCAAATGTTTCAAGAGAAATACTGACCTACTGTACTGTGACAAATGTCACAAACACTGAATTCTTGGCAAGAGTCTCTTCTCTCATTTGGACTAGACATTTCATTCTGGGCTAATAAAATTCCCTTCAAAATAAATGTATTTCTGTGAAATGTTTTTCATTTTGACAAGCATGAGTTCCCTATTCACTCACAAGAAATGCATTTTGTCAAAAAAGTTTTGGTCAATTCTGTCTGAGAGCATTCATCTATCATTTACCTAGGTGTGGTTTTTTTTTTTTTTTTTTTTTTTTTTTTTTTTTTTTTTTTTTTTTTTTTTAAATCAGAAATTGTTATTTGGTACACCCTGCCTCTCTGAAAAAAGCAACATTCTGCTTCAAGGCCAGGTCACAAATGTGAAGATGGAAAGAAGCAAAATAATACACTTTAATAAGTTTGCTCTATCCCCTGCACAGAGCTGCAAGCATCATCAGAGGAACCTGTGTCCAGCCCCCTAACTTGACCAGCCCTTCTCCATTGTAGCCTAAATGTCCATGCCCAGTTACAGCAAAATGTCCAGGGTAATAATACAATGCCTGTTTTACCTTCCTATCCATGGTTGCAGTCCATGTAAAACACAGCTGAGTTAATAATGAGTCGGATAAGCTGCAATATTACCACAGGGCTATGAATATGTTACAGATTTCAGAGACAAAATAATGAAAAGGAGGAAAGAAATTTCTCTTGCTATGGTAAATACTGATTTCTCTGGTCTTTTTGAAGAAATATTACACAAGAGAAGTTTTAATCCCACTGTGGAGCCATTCTCAATGATTCTTATCTGCAAAGTCCTTTGTCGCAACTGATTTTTATAGTGAACATGTGTCAGAACACCTCATTTGTGAGCAGACATCTTTTGTTCTAAACGTGAGCTTGCTGACAGTCTTACCCGCAGTACCTGAAATGCAATCTGTGAGACTTGAAGAGGGGAAGGAGATGGAGGAAAACACTATCCAGTCTAGATTTTATTATCACATATTATTCCATTGCCCTCAGTTTGGGGCATAACTGGGTTTCCCATACAAAGTGGAATTGTTACACATAAGGTTTGTATAGACCCCTCAGAAGTTTTTAGCTTCGAAATACCATGAGATGATTTTGTCTAACTTTAAACCAATTTTCAGATACAAAGAGGGTTCAAGATTTTGGCCACTGTGAACATACATAACCATAAATAAAGGCAGTTTGCTAAAACTTACAAGGGAAGGATAATGTATAAGTGAACCAGGGCATGCGGGAACCACTGCCAGTGACTGCCAGCACCCATGAAGGACTCACACTAACACTCCATGGAATAACAGTCTTTATTAATAGGAAATTATGACAGGCTAAGGTTCAGGGACTCTCAGTGATAGTATCTGACTGCAAAAACTTGTTCAAAGCAACGCGCAGACAAGCTCTAATCCCCAGTAAAGCTATTCAGCATGCACAGAGTATGGTTCTCACCCAGCAGTGGTACTCATGGGGGAGACCACAGGTTCAGGCTGTCAGCTGATCCCAATAGCTACAGTGGCATTTTCCCTGACTTTCTTCCGTTGTCAAATTACTTCTATAGTATTTCTTTGTGTTTAGGTGGAGCTTGAGTGACTCTAGTCATACTGGTGGTATAAAATTCTTTTGAATTAAAAGTAATTAAATTCTGTAAAATACAGAATCTTTGTCACTGAATGGTATAAAATTCTCTTGCTTTGCTCTTAGAGGCCTAGATAATAAAATATGGAGCATATGCTCAGTGAGGGGCAGTTGTGTCTTGGGCCAGGTAACTTTGGGATGAAGGTGTGCATAAATATTGCAATTAGGTTATAATGAACCAATTTCATCTGAGGAGAGTGATTTCACTACTCTTGCTGGCTCGGTAGCAAGACATCTTCTCCCATGCCCCTTGGCAGAGAAGTGCCTTGCAGTTTATCAGCTGCAAAGTTCCATCAAGTTCTCCTCTCTGCAAGGATGTAAACAATCTGTTCCACACTCCGTTCCATCCCCCTCAGCAGGTGCTAACAGTCACAGATTGCGGGTGTGGGGAATCATCATGGAATAGGTTTTGAGCATGCCAACTGCATTCCATCCAGGAAGTGGCAACTGCATTTCACCCTATAATTCCCATACCATTGTAACTTCTGTTAGGATGTGAATATAACTACTCAGTTTCTTCTGATTATACCCCCAGCCATCTTTTCACATCAGAGTTCAACAAAACCTAAATTATCACTTCCCCTCTAGCATTACAATTCAATTACCCCCTCAAATCTGAAGTAATTTTTGAGAGTCCATCTTTTGTTGTATTTCCAAAGTGTTTTAATGGAATATATTTGACATCTGTAACAGATTACTTGTGGTTAGAGTCAGTAGTTAGCAAGTCTCCTTGGCAATGTGTGTAGATTATTTGACAAGTGCCAGGAAAGCCTACACCACTGCAATCCTAGTATTTAGAGGTTACTGGAGAACATAGATGTGTTTTGACAATTCAGCTTTTCTCATGTTCTTCTATTAGCAGTTTTATCAGACAGAGAAATTGCATAAGTTTAATTTTATTACCTTTAGAGATGAAACATCTAATACATGCAGTATCATCTACATTTGCACCTATTTGATGAACATTTATAATTAATAATTATGAATGTGGTGTTATAGAAGTGTGGTGCTTAATTTAATAAAAGCTGATAATTCTAATTAATGAAAATGTTTGTATTGATAATGTATTTATCATATGGACTGTGTTTCAGCACAGTATTGTCACCATACATTGCTTACTAAATTTATTAATTTTATAAATGGTTACAGTAAGCACCCAAAAAATTATAGTAGATAGAATAGTAAAAAGAAGGAAACAAAACACGTGAATTCATGTCTGTTAAAGTAAAGGAGAAGATTTCTTTTGCCTTATATTGTCTTTTGATTTAGGTTCTGCAAATCAGAGTCTCTGAGGCGATCTAAAGGACAAATATTGTTTTGGGTAGCTGCTGTAAAACTATCACATAGTTCCTGTACAGTGGAACAACATTTATAAAGAGAATCATGATCCCATGGTATCTTAATTTTTATCTGAATTAAAATACCTCAGAATCTTCTACATATTAGTATATGCATTTCTTCATATTAAAAAACCCAAACAACACCCTGATTTACAGGTACTGAACTGATCTGCCATCTTTACAGTAAGTATCAGCATTGAAAGTATAGTCTATCTGTGACCCTATGCATAAGTATCAATCTCTATATTTGTGAAAATATACTTGAAAATTTTGACATGATTTTGAAAATATGCTGAAATGTCTAAAGGCCAAGACTGAGTCTCACAATATAGTTATCAAAATGCATATTTGTTCACAAATTAAATTTTTTAATATATATATATATATATATATATATATAGTATATTTAGAGAGAGAGAGAGAGATTTAGGCTGCGTATTTCTAATGTATTTGGTTCAGTATTGCCATTTAAAAATCAGTTCCTATTATTGGTGCCCTTGTTTTAGACATTATAGTTTGTGTTTTCTTTACATAGCAGTATTTGATGGTTTTTGCCTGAAGTAAGCTGAATGCAGAAGATCTGACAATTCATTGTGCTAGTTTTAAAATTATCCTTGGGCAAATCCTAATAATTCTACAAGTATTTAGAGTTTCTTTGGGTTTTGATTTGTGGGTACTTTGATAATTTTTATTGAGCAAAAGAGTGTCTGGCAGTTAGCAAAATGCATAATAACAGATTTGCTCTCTTAGTTGCTGAGTAGTGTAAGTGTTGCAATTTTCATTCACCAATCTGGAGATCAAACCCTTTTATAGATAATGGATGTGTTGAGTTAAATTACATGGATCTGCCTAAGGCAGTTTCTTCTTGTATAAAGCAGTGAAGTGTGTATTCTAAAAATTCTTATGTCTGTTGTAGTCCTTTCATTGCTAAAAAAATTGTGTTTTTTTTTTTTTTTTACTTCTATGAATAATTCTATCAATAAGTCTCATGTACTACTAATAGTTTCAATAAAGCGTACCAGCAAACTGCAATATCACAGCTCAGCCTTAACCATATCATAGTCAGCAATGAGATATATTTCTAACTATAAATAAAAATTATAACCTTTATTTGCATTGCATATTTTTCTTCCCTCTTCCCCTAAAACGTTCTGATGAAAGTTCTGAAAAGTGACTGCCAACATGTTGGTTCAAGGCATGACTCCCCAAGAATTTTAGGAAAATAAAAAAGGACTATTAATATTATGTTGTACAATTGGATAGCATTAAGTGATCTAGTTCTGTTAAAGCTGAGAGAACCAAACTAATAAATTTTAGATAAGGATAATAGTATTCAAACACTTACCTTATTTCTGCTTAGTTGAAAAATCACTTTCATTCTCTTTGCTGCTTTTTCTTTGTCTATAATTTCTAAAATAAATTGACTTACTACCTCTAAGTAGTATTTTCTTTGCTATCTGCTAGCATTGCCAAAGAAAAACCCCTTTTAATATTAAATATGTAGTTGGAGTTATAAAAAGTCAAATAAAGACCTCGTGACACATTATGCATAAATGTAGAAAATAGCATGAGCAGGGAGAGTGAAATATTTCTCTGTGGGGTAAGGACATTAAAGTGACAGAAATAGTGAAGAAACTCATCCCTTCCCACCTCTCCTTTTATTTTTATAGTAAAAATGAAACTATTATGAAGGCAGTGCAAAACAACCTGTCTTACTTTTTACCTGAACTTTAACAGCAAGGAGTGCACTCTGCAAATACCTTATCCAGCTTTTCCATGTGTCCAGTTGAGATGAAACCATAACACATTGCTCAGGAGTGCCATGCCCAGCGCTGTATGATGTCAGGAGTACTATGACTGCCATGAAGCCATGCCAGGAGTATTATCGTTATACTTCCTGGATGAAATAGTTAATTTTTTCTTCCTTTCGCAATTACATCCCTCCATCCCCCTCTGCAGGTGGGACTGACTGGTCTGAGTTCTTACTGGTTTGGCAGCTGTAAACAAGCAATCACTCACAGTGATTACACTGAAATGAATTCTTTGTGTGGGATCTAAACCTCCAAGGCATTACGGATAAAAAAAAAAAAAAAAAAAAAAAAAAACACCTAGACTTCCTATTTTTTAAGTGACAACATTTATTATGAAAGAGGATAGAGTTTAGTAACAAAGGAGGCCAGAAACTGGAGCAAAAATGAAAGAAGAATCTGTCAGACTAATATCCAAGATAAGCACACATCATTAAGTGGACTCTTACTCAAATCTAAAAAAACCAAAGCCCACAAAACCCCCACTTTTTTCATTTCAGTTCCTCCTGGAGAAAGATTTTTGCAGTGACGCTCACTATCCACCATCCTGTCTCTCTCTTTGAACCCTCAAGCTTCTTTCAAATAAATTTGACTGAATGTAAGGAGTAACAGATTCACAAAATTTCATGCAAATCTATGGAAGATGGTGATGATTCAGTTGTACTGATAACAGATTTCTGTCTGAGAGATGAGTAATAGAATTATTCACAAATATATGATTTTTAGCTAAGTTCTGACTGCACTCGGATGTCTGACTAGACCAGTGGCAGCTGAATTCAGTATAAACCTCTGAAAAATTGCTGATCCTTGGAAGGGGGACATGAATCCCACGCACCTTAGTCCAACATTCAAAGGAGATTTCAACTAGTTGAAATTATTTCAGTATGTCTATGTTGAAACAATTCAGTATGTCTAAATGCTATTCTGCCATTAAACATTTGGAAAAAGCCAAAAGGAGAGGAGAGGAGAGGAGAGGAGAGGAGAGGAGAGGAGAGGAGAGGAGAGGAGAGGAGAGGAGAGGAGAGGAGAGGAGAGGAGAGGAGAGGAGAGGAGAGGAGAGGAGAGGAGAGGAGAGGAGAGGAGAGGAGAGGAGAGGGATCTACAACTGCCATCTAATTCAACTTCCTAACTTTAAGGCTGACCAAAAGTTACAGTATGACATTAAGGACACTCTCCAAATGCCTCTTAAACACAAACAGGCATGAAGCATTGTCCATCAGATCTTGCAAGGTTTCCCCACCCTCTGAGTAAAGAAATGTCTTGTCACATCAAGTCCAAACTTCAGCTGATGGATGCAGCTTTGACCCATTCCCACAGGTCCTGGCAGTGAGTACCAGGAAGAAGAGCTCAGCACGTCCCTCTCCATTTTCTTAGGAAACTGGGAAGTCATCCCTCAGCCTGCTCCTCTCCAAACCAGACAAGTCCAGAGCCCTCAGCCACTCCTCAGAGGACATGCCATCTGGCTCCTTCTCCAGTTTTGGTGCCCTCCTTGGCATAGGTTCATGTACCGTGACATCTTTTTTGAGTGGTGAGGCCAAGAACCACATTGAGTGCCAGGGAACCCCACTAGTCACCAGCCAGATGCAGCCTCATTCTTTGCAACTCACTAAGCCCTGTCCTTCAGCCAGTTCTTCACCCAGTGCATCATTTACTTGTTCATCTCACACTTGGACAACTTGTCCAGAGGATGCTGGGAGGGACAGTATCAAAATACAGAAAAACTGCATCCCCTATCTTCTCTTCATCCACTAGGAAGGTGATCTAATCATAGAAGGATATAAAATTATTTAATATATAAAACATATAGATATGTATTATTGCTTATTATTATATTATTATACACTATACAGCTACTGATAATAATTTAAATATGTATATTTAAATAATATTTCTTTCCTGGAACATACACTTTTAGACAGTCATTAATCTCTTCCTTTAGAGACTTATATAAGGGTAATCTATATAGTACCTTGTGGCAGAAAACTGACATGGTCCAAATGAACTAGCCATGGCAACCCAGAACAGATCTGTCAGTGTTTGTATAGCTGGCTACAAAGCAGTGCAGAGCTCATTTCACAGATACCTACTAGCACAATGCCTGTTGCCAAGCAAGGTGGACAGAATCAAAGTAACAAAGCTGATGTCTCAGAACTGGACAAAGTACCATCATTTTACTCCGACTGACTACCACTGAGTAGCTGTCATTATCTGTCCTCTGTAAACTTGACAGTAGCAGCTGTCTTTGGGCTGCTCATACGCATGCAGGTCAATCACAACAGGTCTATCAGAGCAATAACAAATGGATTATACTGGCAGCCAGCCCTGATCTCCCTGAGATAGGAGTCAGTGAGTTTGGCCTCATTGTGGAGGTTTAGCCTCTGGGTGATAATTGCTTGCTCACAGGACTTTTCTTGTTTGCTTACTTTAGCCACGGCCATGCTTCAGGGACAGCTGGCTAATAGGGAATCAGCTTGAAACTAGTTGCTGCTGAGTTGATTCAGCTGTTCTGTGAAACTTTCTCCTCCAAGAGATGCATGCCGGTAAGGAACTGTGTGCTAAGCAGATACCTTTTAGATAATCCCCACTTCGAAACTCTCTTTTAGGCACAGTAAGAATGGTAAACTGTCCCCATACACTGGTTGTTAAGATCTTCAGTTATGAAACTCCTCCTTCTATCACATGTCCCACTGTGCTTATGCCTGGATGTAGGGCATTTACCTTGTTTTGGAAGCAGTTCTTCCACTCACAAAAGGACCACAGAACTTCCTGCTCAGAATAAGAGCAGCATGAGACATTGTTGAAAGGGAAACATATTTTGCCAGCAGACATTACTTGAAGGCCAGAAAGAAGGTAAAAATTGTTAACTAGGGAATGTGTTCAAGATTAGAACTGACACCATGACAATAGATTATTTTGAAGTTTAATAGCTGAACCCAAACTATTTCTCAAGTTCATGTCCATTCTCTCACTAATTCAGAAAGAGAATTTTAATGTAAGTCTTTCATCTTCCAGAATAATACTTTAGTCTTCTCATGGGTTATACAGTATTCATAAATATTATTTTCTCTCCCATTCTGCTCTTCCATTCTGCAGCACACAGATAAATATTCAGAGAGAACATGAAGCTAGCTGTTTATGAGAAATCTGCTTGGAAGCAAGAAATAAGCCCAAAATTCTGCTCTAAAACAGAACTCAGTCTTAGACTCCAGGCTCCCGAGGCTTTAGGGCCTCAGTATTTCATTTCCTTTCAGCATGTCTCTTGAGGAGCACTAGACTCCTATAGTTTACTGGTGAGACCCCCTAGGATAAATGTGAAACAAACCTATTGCTGATCTACTTCACTATACAGGGTTGCTGTTCAGCTGGACACAGCTGTAAGGCTGTGAAGATAATGAAAGTAAAATTAATTTTTAGAGAGAAACTTTTAATGAGTATTTCCATTCACTCTCTGCACCCTGACCCCAGCATGGGGATTTTGAATAAGAAAGCACAGAAGTATACCAAGGATGCTCAAGAGTCAACTTCAGTTTGGCTGCTGAAGAAGAATGAGGCCTTTGAAAGTTCAGATGCTTTCTGTGTAATTCTTCTTCATTCCCATTGAAAAGAGCTATGCAAAGAGCTGAGGAATGAAAAATTCAATGGAAAGCAGATGAACAGAAGAAGTAGTTGAATTCAAATTAAATATTTTCCGCTGAACCTGCAGATAGGATATATTCAGGGAGGACTATTTTATTTGTAGAAAAACAATTCAAGAGAGTGGATGATCCACCTCATAAGGTGTCACCTGGTAAGTTTTGGAGTTAATAATGTGTGTCCTTATAAATAATTTGAACACAGGATGGAAAATAAAAATAAACCTGCTGCCATGAATAAGTGATCTATAATTCCTTGAGTTTGTGAAAGATAGCTTCTTGTTCCAAATACTGAGTGAGACAACAAGAAAAGATGCCCTCTTAATCTAAGTTTTTGTGGGTAGAGAAGGAATTATGGGAGATGTAATGGTAGATGACTGTCTTAATAACAGTGATCCCCAGATGGTTGACTTTAGAGCTTTTGGTGTCATAAGCAAAAAGGTCAGCAGAATCGATGTCTTGGACTTCAAGAGATCAAATGCAAAGCTGGTCAGAGAGCCAGTTAGCATTGTCCCCTGGGAATCTGCTTTTGCAGGCTAAGGGGTCCATGTGTGGTTGTCATGGGTTAGTACAGTTTGGTTTTTTAGTTATAGAAAAATGTAAAATAATTCTCCAGGGCAGGACCTGGGAATTGCTTTAGAAGAGACAGGGACCTATCAGAAAGTTAGTTAGAATATTGACGTCTATTCTGACCACTGAAATTGTTAGCTGCAACTTTGGGAAGTACCATAAAAAACCCCGTGAATTTCCTGTAGGCGAGTCCTTTTTCTTTTTTTTTTTTGGCCAGAGAGAGAGACAGGTAACATCGAGCTGGGCCTGCTGCTCCCCCCCTTTTTGAGGGGATCTGACCTGAGGCCTGGCCGGATTCCATCGGCTCCCGGGTGAAGGGGGGGAAGGAGAGGTTGCTGTTTTACAACAACTGCTTTCTCTAAACTTCCCTGGAGCAGGGAGAGATCTCTGCCGGGCCCCTGATAAGAGCTATGGGCACCATTTGGGCCGAAGCCACCCTGATTTACATTGAAGGGTGGCTGAGAAGGCATTTATGATCCTGCCTGGTTTTTTTTCTGATTCCGGACAGCCCGAGTGCTCTGATCTCTGATGTTTCTGTGTGAGTTCTTCCTCCCTTATCAGCACAGCCTTGAACAACTAACACCAGGAGCTACAGAGAGAGAGACAAAGACTCCGGGCAGATTTAACTCTTCCTTAGCAACATGAAGCTTCCAGAGCTCAGCCCTTCTCTGAGAGAGTAAGAAAGGACAGAGTGAACATAAAGAACAGCAGGATGAAGTCAGTAAAGCAAGAGTGAAAAGACTACTGGGACAGAGGGTTAAAAAGTTGGTTGTTCTATTCTTACTTGAGCCATGGAAATGAACTCTATATTTAGGTCATTCCTTTAAATCATGGGAAAGATATGCATTTAGGGAAATGATTGTTTTAATTTGTGTGTAGATTTAAGCAAAGGTGTTTGTGATGAACTAAGTAATATCCTATAAAATGCTTGAACAGAGATAAAGATGAGAAGCCCCCTGTTCCAGTGAAGAAGTGAGAAGATATCTCTGTACCTTGAGATGAAGAAACCTTTGCTTTAGAGTTATTCATCTTTAAAAGGTGACACCCCAGTATGCAAAGGTCTAAGACCCATGACCCATAAGCAGCTTGGGAACCTGCTCCTGGGAGGGGTCACAAAGGCAGGTTTCCCCGGGCGGTTGTTTTTGTGACAGTTTAAAACCCACAAGAGAACTGTTCTCAGTTGTCCGTGGGATCCATGACTCAAAAAGATACTCTTCCCCTAATGAATTAATGAAAGACTATTATCAGATAGTAAAACTAGCTTAAAATTACAAGTTTTGTCTCTTTATGTTGTTTTGTAAGAAAGTGAACAGTTTGTAAGAGGAGGGAAGAGTGTTTTTAAAGTTTCATTCTGCTTTAAGTTTTTTTTTCCCAACTTTTTTTTTCTTTTGTATTCTTTTAGTGTATGTTAATAAACTACTTGTTCATTTTAAAGTTAAGCCTGCTTTGTTTTTCTCCTAGTCTCTCTCCCACAAAAAAAGTAAGTACCAAGACCAAAATTTAATGAACGTAAAACCACTACATTAATTAGTGTTTCCACCTGGTTTAAAATTAAAACTATGACAGTGGTGGTCAGTTTTGAAGAACTACCTTTATCTACATAAGATCAGACAATTCTGTTGTATCCTAAGTCAATAAAGTATGTCACAAGACCAGCTTGACTGAACAGGGATGTCCTCCTGGAAGTCAGAAGAAAATATGAATTGTGTGATCTTTGTAGATAAGGTCAGGCTTTGCAGAAAGTTCATAGGTCGTCAATCCTCTGTGCCTGTCAGTGTTTAAGAGGCATTTAGCCAATGCCCTTAATATTTGGTCGTCCTTGAAGTAGTCAGGCAGTTAAACTCAATTATTTTTGTAGGCCCTTTTCCAGGTGAACTATTCCTTCCTGCACATCCCTCCTTTTCTTCTTCCCCTTTCTCATTTCCCTACCAGTATGTGCTGAGGTAATCTCTGATGACATTTCCTCCCAGCCCTGCACTACCAGAAGGGATTGAGTAGCCATAACTGTGTCCCACCCTAGGCACTGGCTCTGTCACCTCATGTGATAAAGGTATGCACCTTCTAATGGGGATGAGAGTTGTGGATCATTTCGAGATCATTTGACCATCTGCGCAAATTTTCAAATATTAGGTGTGGAGTGCAGTTTTTGGACGTCTTCTGTGCTTGTTCAGTTCCTCTAGGTTTCCTCAGGATGGCAAAACTCCACACCTCAAGCAGGATGTGCTCCTGAACTAAATGTTAAAAAATTTTTTGGAGGTGAACACCTCTTCATTACCCATGGAATGTTTTTTCTCTTCTCATACTAATTTTTAGAAATGTGTAAGCTGTTTCCCATGGAAAAACATACTAAACCACAAGAGCTAGAACAGCAGCACTCTCTCAGAAGAAAGGTCCATCTGGCCCAATATTCCTCCTCCAAAGTGGACAAACATCAATCTCTTAAACTGAGAATGAGACTAGTGCAAGTCTACTCCTGTCAGGGTTCTGGGTGTTGCGGTCTCCCTCCCTTGAGCCTCCACTTCCCATCTCCTGCCAAGGGCCCAGGGGACGTGTCCCACCTCTGCCTGGGACCTTCAGTCCCTGCTTGAGCCCTGCTGTAGGTGTGCCTGTCTCTGCCCCTGTCTCCTGGGTGGGCCTGGGAGCTGTGCTGCAGAGAGCTGCACTCTGGGGTGGAGCCCTCAGACCTGGGTTGGACCTCGTCATGCAGAGCTCTGGGAATAATACAACTGTCCTGTTCTGTTCCATTCTATGCCCTGCACTCACCAGAAGTCAAATAACAATTAGCCTGTTTCTTGCTTGAAGTTCCAGGGGGTTTTCAGCTCAAAAAAACCCAACCAAACAACCCCCCCTCCAAAAAAAACCAAAAAAACCCCCAACCAACCAACCACCCCCCCCCCCCCCCCCCCCCCCACACACACACAAAAAAAACTCGAAAAATCACTTTAAAAGGCACAGAGAGGTTACAAAGTAGAAATGGAATTTTATTTTAATTTTCAGGATTTGCTTCAGAGGTCCACATCCAAGGGGAGAAAGCTTTGTGGACTCCCAGGGTAAGCCCCCAGAATGGGTCCTTGGGCCCAAAAGGTTGACCATTTTCAGACCTACAATATTTGGCTCCACACCCAAAGTACAGCCAGGCAAACAATAGTTCTTTCAAATAGGGAAAGAACCCCATTGCTGCTCTTATTGTCGCATCCCCTTGTCCCACTGAAACCAAGGTATTTGAATCCTCTATTAAATACACCCATCGGTTATACAGGACACTAAATATGCTTCAGCCATGGGTCCAAACTTCCCCAGCTTATGATTTATATCTTTCTGAGAGATACTTGCTTACCTTGATTAGGGCAAAGAAGTTAAAATCTTATCTAAAGACCCTAGAAAGTCTTGCTTTCCTTTAGGATTTACTATTTTAAGTCTTGAAAGACTAAGGAAGGTACTGTTTTGTGCCATTTTGTGAGTTAGCACCAACATTCATCTGTATGTTCAGACTATG